>NC_056743.1:314226122-314276122 GCF_019279795.1 Protopterus annectens | reverse complement strand
CACTCCATATTGCAATTCTTGTTTGTATTAGACTAACTTACCTTTAATTTCTCTACAAACGATCTGAAATTTCTATAAATATTAAATGATTGCCATATAATTTGTATCGATTCTTAACCAGTGCTTTATATTATTGCTAATTTGTTATAATTATTTAAACTGCAGATGTTTTTGTTTTATTTTTGAAGATTGTAAAATTATTGTTCTTAAAATGTTTTGTAATAATTTTTAGCTTTTCTCCCCATGCCTCCACTGAAAATGGGCTTCTACCTAGTCGGACTTTCCCAGTAATCAAATGTCAATAAATAAATAAATAAATAAATAAGCTCTTAGGACAAACTGAGGTGAGGGACTTCTTTATGTAACCTGCTCATTTAAAAGTACTGCTTGACAAGGTAGTGGACTGGTATCATAATACGCAGAAATACAAGTCATTTCTGATTAAGACTAAAGTAATAAAAAACAATGGTGCTGAACAAGAAATGGACTTTATACAACATCACCAAACTGCAAAAGAAAAGTCTGACGAAGGAGGCCTGGGGAAGTTGTTTAAATGGAGAAAGATCACATAATCAGCAGTACCGAAGAGCTTTCAAAGTTTTTTCACAGGTACAGCAGGGCTAGAGAGCAGGGAATATCAGATAAGGGGGGTTGCTATAGGTAGTCAGTAAAAGACATACTGGAGGATGATAATTATGTAGTCTAAATTTTTGGTGCAATACAATGATAAGAAATGTCATGTACTTATTTATGCTTGAAGCTCACAGGCAATACTTTTTTTAGAACATAAAGTTTCATGAAAACAATGTTACAATATAATGTTAGAATAAAAAAGAAACAAGAAAATTCTAAATTAGATCTATTACAATTGAAAGAAACATGATGATAAATATCCTGAATTATTTTCATAATTCCAAAAGACATATATTTAAATGATTCAGCTTTAGAAAAACATGGCACATTCTGAGTAAGAATATTATATAGGCTAGCTTTCCTCTTTGTATTCTGAACAAAATAATCAGATAGATAAGATAGCTCTCCACTGTTTTATAGTCACAGTTCCTAATGCCAACCCAATCCTACCACATAAAGCTGGTTCCCCACGATAAATATATAGATATAGACAGAGCATTGAATAAATCAAAGTGTATTTTAGAATGTAACATGGAAATCTATAAACAAATCACAAAAGCTGCACATGTGTAGCTGCTACTTAAATATCTGATCAATAAACTCCTGGTGAATGTGTGGCAAATAGAAGAAGGAAAAGCTGAAATTTATTGTTATACATGCAGCCAAAGTAATGTGTAATTATGTGTGCTCCTTAGACAATGTGTTATTATAACCAAAGAACAACTGAACAGATTTAATCCTTGGCTGATACACTGAATCTAATTATTAAATATCTTCCTCTCTTGTATGTGAGTAAATAAGTTGCAGCTGCGACAGTATTCGATCTGAGTTTAGGAAAGGTATTGCAAGATTACCATGCATGTTTTTTATATCTGAGTTAAATATTTGTTATGCAGTTACAACATAAATGCAGTTGTAGTTTGCTGTGTCTTATGTTAGAAGGGAGGGGCATAAGTGCTGAGCATCAGAGTATCAAAGATGGAGATTGTGGCATACAGAGATGACTGTCTTCTGTTGTTAACCAGCATGGAAAATTCATGGGATATTAAACTCCTTATTTTATTAAAGCCTTGGAAAATAAGGATAGTGTGAAGCATTGAGGTAGCACATATGAAATAGCATGGAAATGTTTTGTTTAAGTTTTATTTTAAAAGGACAAAAGAGATAGCATGGGAAATATTTATAACAGGAGTATTTCAGATAAAATGTTCATCAACAATGTAAGAAAAAGAAAGGGAGGATAGAGTGATGTTATTTCTTAGAGAAAACTGAAACTTAAAGGATGCAAGTAAAAGCCATTCAATTAAATCAGGATAGGAATAGAAATTAAAAACTATCTGGAAGGGATACATAATTATTGCAGGGAGGAACAGAAATATGGTAGTGAAACAGGAGGTACATAAATATGGATGTAAATGACTGTAGGTTCACAGAATACTGATAAGGCTGGGACAGAAATTTGAACAAGTAGTTGGAGTGCAAGGGTATTAGGACTAGTAGAAGCAACATCTTTTGGCTTTTCCCAGTTAGGGGTCACCACAGCAGATCACCGGTTTGCAGATTGATTGGCAGTGGTGTTTTTAGTGTTGAATTGTCAGCCTCGTGCCCAACCTTCATAGAAGGCACATAGATACACATATGCACCTACCTGCATGTCTTTTAAAACTCACTTCACAGCAGGAAGGACATGCAGACTCCACACAGAAGGTGCTCCAGCTGAGAATTGAACCGGAGAACCTCTTGTTGTGAGGTGACAATGCTAACCACTGCACCACTGCTGCCCTTGGTATTAGGACTATTATACCATCAATAATATAAAAACTGTGCAGAGTCAGATTTTCGAGTTGATCTGATAGGTTATATCTGGTATCTCATTAGTGTGAGAGGGTTGGGGCATCAGTGTCTTAGTACAGAGGAAAGATCATGTCAATACTTTTAAATTGTCACTGTTTTTTGTTTGCTGGCACTAAGGTAAGAAGTGTGAACATAGCAGGTGCTGGCATTTTGCTTTATTTCACTCTTCTTTTGATTTGTTTTATATTTTATTTCTTTTCAAACAAAGCAAGCTTGCAAGATGTTTGGCGGTGTGTACTGATTCCTGAAGGTTAGTTGCTAGAAGCAGAGATTAAACCCACACTTCCATCAAACAATTTAAACTAGCTTGCAAGTGAGATGGTTTAATTTTTTTATCTTTTTTTTGCCAGCACTGAGATAAAATGTGTGAAGGTAGTAAGTCAGGCATTTTCATTTATTTTACTTTTTATTTTTCCAGTTAAAAGAAATCGACAAAAAGTTTGGGTGGTTGATGTTGTTTTTAACTATGTTAGAAAGATAGGCTAGCATTTTAAAGTGGATTATTTTTCTGTGACTGAAAGCTAGTGAAGAAACCTTCTGGTACCAGTAGGTCCCTGACAGACCAAGATATTTCTTTATCTAACTCTTTTAGACTATTTTAATAAGAAATGTTAGGTCTTCACTATCTTAAGCCTAAAGTACTGGTCGTGTGTGTGTGTGTGTGTGTGTGTGTGTGTGTGTGTGTGTGTGTGTGTGTGTGTGTGTGTGTGTGTGTGTATGTGTGGCTGCAGTCTTCATTGGCTGACTGTTTTTAAGTATAATTTTCTACTTTTTGTTTAATCAGCTTGGGTTGCGAGTGTACTGCTGAGCATTTATAAAATGCATGACTTTGCTCCAGACAATTGAGTAAGGATTAAAATGGATTCCCTGAACTTGTATGCACTTAATGATGTACTACTCAATGATATTTAGCAATATGTGTTACATGTAATAATTAAAGTATTTGAATAGTGAGAATGAAAAGTGTGTATATTGTTACAGCCTGAATGGGCTGTGACATGCAGTAAAAATGAAGTTAGATGCTACTTTAGAAGACGCTACTTGTCAGTATAAAAAGGTAGTTATCAACATTAAGGAACGTGCCACTGAATGGTTATGCCAGTTAAAGGTCACCATTAAGTAATGTGCCACAGAATGGTTATACCATTTAAGGTCACCACTAAGGAATGTGCCGCTGAATGGTTATACCAATTAAAGGTCTACATTCAGTAATGTACCACAGAATGGTTATACCAATTAAGGTCACCATTAATGAATGTGCCACTGAATGGTTATATCAATTAAGGTCAATATTAAGGAATGTGCCACTGAATGGTTATACCAATTAAGATCACTATTAATGAATGTGCCACTGAATGGTTATATCAATTAAGGTCAATATTAAGGAATGTGCCACTGAATGGTTATACCAATTAAGATCACTATTAATGAATGTGGCACTGAATGATTATACCAATTAAGGTCAATATTAAAGAATGTGCCACTGAATGGTTATACCAATTAAGGTCACCATTAAGGAATGTGCCACTGAATGGTTATATCAATTAGAAGTATAGTGGGTAGAGCAGGTGATAGATGTTGAAAAGGCTACAAATAAAAAATTATGAAAATTCATCAAACACTAGAACAAATCAGGATGTCACTGAAAACATTAATATTAACTTAATTGAGGAGCAAAAGAAAATAGTAAATAATTAAATATACATATCCCTGAATACCTACAAGGAGAGAAAAAAAGCAAAGATTAGGAAATTTACTTCTAACAAGACACAAAAACTTAAAACACCTTTAAAATTACACAGGATGAAAAGGATGAGAAACAATACTTTAATAAAAGCAAGGAATAGGTTAATAACTGATATAATCAGGAAACCAGATAAAATTAGTACAGAAAATAACACACTAGAAAATGTATCTGATGCCAGTGTATGCCATGAGCACGTTTTCTCAGAGACTGTAATAACTTACAGTACCAGTGCTACAGAAGTTCAAATATGTGTAAAAAGTCTATAGATGAGCTAATCAGGGAAGATGTGCCTGACAATGACCTATAAACTGAAGGTATTGTAAAACTAGAGCACATATATAGCTCACAGAACAGTTATAATAGTGTAGATGTTGAAATAAATACTATAGTAGATAAAGACACAGAATCATGTAAAGAGAGAAAGGTAAAAAGAAAAAGGGTAAGCAGTGAGCTATGATGTTTGCGGATGACATTGTAATCTGTAGTGAGAGTAGGGAACAGGTGGAGGAGACCCTGGAGAGGTGGAGATATGCTCTAGAGAGAAGAGGAATGAAGGTCAGCAGGACTAAGACAGAATATATGTGTGTGAATGAGAGGGAGGATAGAGGAATGTTGAGGATGCAGGGAGTAGAGGTGGCAAAGGTGGATGAGTTTAAGTACTTGGGATCAACAGTTCAGAGTAATGGTGAATGTGGAAGAGAGGTGAAGAAGAGAGTACAGGCAGGATGGAGTGGGTGGAGAAGAGTGTCAGGAGTGATTTGTGATAGACAAGTACCAGTAAAAGTGAAAGGGAAGGTCTACAAGAGGGTAGTGAGACCAGCTATGTTATATGGGTTGAAGACAGTGGCATTGACAAAAAGGCAGGAGTCAGAGCTTGACGTGGCAGAGTTGAAGATGTTAAGATTTGCACTGGGTGTGACAAGGATGGACAAGATTAGGAATAAGTATATTAGAGGGTCAGCCCAGGTTGGAAGGTTTGGAGACAAAGCCAGAGAGGCAAGATTACGTTGGTTTGGACATGTGCTGAGGAGGGATGCAGAGTATATTGGGAAAAAGATGCTAAGGATGAAGCTGCCAGGAAACAGGAAAAGAGGGAGGCCTAAGATAAGGTTTATGGATGTGGTGAGAGAGGACATGCAGGTGGTTGGTGTGACAGAGCAAGATGCAGAGGACAGGAAGAAATGGAAACAGTTGATCTGCTGTGGCGACCCCTAACAGGAGCAGCTGAAAGAAGAAGAAGAAGTGAGCTAGGCAAATTAACTGGAGAGAAAATTACCAAATGCTGAGGTACATAAAACTACTGAAAAGCTAAGTGAGGAAGTAAATGTTGGAATGGGCCTTACTACTGAAAGGAAAGTGTCAGCCAGGTTAAGAAAGAGTTTTTATTCATTGGGGATTCCCACACGAAACATCAGGCTAGGTCCTTATCATCTAAAAATAAGAAATTACAGTGACATGTTTAACTGGAGTGAAATTAGATGAACTTTCCAACATGTGTAACAGATTATTTAATGAGAACTGTGGTTATTATGTGATTGTAGTAATGGCTGAGGCAAATGATTTAAAATAAATACCACTTGAACATATAAAGGAGACTGTCATAAAAATTCATATCAATTGTATAAAAAGGTAAAACTAGCATTTTATGAAATTCCCCTTTGCTCCATTGTTTCAGTTTATGTACTCACTAAGAAAAAAAAATATTTAATACATAACTTTGTAGACAAGGCTACTTAAAAGGATTCAGAGTCCATGCAATATGGGAAGAAATAACTTATGATTATGGAACATTTTTACATGATCTGTCACACTTCAGTAGTAAGGGCAACCAATAAATGACTAACTTCTTAAGGAACACTCAGATGAACTTTTTAAGATACTAGGAAGGCATAAAAGAAAGGGATACAGACAGGATAAAAATTAAGAACTAGAGTTAACAATAAGGCAGAACTGGAATTATGTATGCAGAAGGATACATTAAGGACTGTTGGGAGGATGGCCTAGTGGTTAAGGTGTTTGCCTTACAAACACAAAGTGCAGGGTTTGACTCTCACAAGGGATAATTGGCTAGGCTTCCAATGGCTCACAAGGGCAGTTAGCCTAGTACTAACCTATGAACTAGATATTAACAGAATACTGGAAGGACAAAAAGATATATCATCCAGCCCTTACAATTACAGTCTAATCAGACTAGAAAGAAAGGGGATAGAGTATTAATGTTTACTCACAGTTCCACTGTAAGTTTTGAAGAGACAGGCAAACCTGATAATGAAATTCTAAGCATTATGGTTAAGGATGTGACTCAATGGAGAGACTGTAGACTCTTGGTAGCTTATAGAAGGCCAAACATAAATATTCTGGAATATCAGTCATTCCTGTCTACATAATCTACTAGTGATAATATTTGGTGATTTTAATTATGTTGGTACTGACTGAACAGGTTGTCAGTCTAGGTCGCATATGGAATCTCACTTTTCTAGAATACTCTAAAACTAGTAAAATTTTACTCAAAAGGTTGATAGACCTACTAGAGGGTTCCATATTTTGAATATGGTAATAGAAAATAGGGAACAACTACTAAAAAAAAACATAAAGGTTAGCCACCCCATATGATTTTCTGATCAAGAAAATGCTCTTGTTGATCTGTTAAAAAAATAAGTAAAGTAATGAATTTATTACAAAACACAACTTGAATTTCCTCAGCTTAAATATGCTCACAAAAGATGTTAACAATGTTGATTGGAAGGTTTCTTATCAGGGAGACACTGAGGAAAGTGGATGGTAAAACTCAGAAAGAAATTTGTAAATTAGCACTTAGCCAACACATTGACCCGGCAAAAGAAATGAAATACAAGTAAACCCTGATGGTCTAGCTATTTGTACCAATTATTAAGAAGGAAGAAAAGATTTTATATATATATATATATATATATATATATATATATATATATATATATATATATATATATATATATATATATATATATACATCTACTTTAAAAATCGAAGATCAGAACATGGTGTTCATTTTCTTGAGACTGAAAATACCAAAATCTGACATACCCAAACTCCGAAGCTTTCCCAGGGTAAGTAATCACTTGCCCAAACATAAACTAAATGCACACCAAAGTAATTAAAACCCACAAAGGTGGAGGACTGTACCTCCACCCCCTCAACTATATATGCCAGCTCCAGGATCACACTACAGTGAAGAAAGGGGCATGTTGGGCAAGTGTATACTTACCCTCAGAAAGCTTTGATGTTCAGTTATGTCAGCTTTCAGTATTTTCAGTCTCATGAAAGTGAATGTCAGTGTTCTGATCTTCATTTTTTTAAAAGTAGATCCATATTTTATATATATATATATATATATATATATATATATATATATATATATATATATATATATATATATATATATATATACACACACACACACACACACACACACACACACACACACTACATAAGACATTAGACATAAGACAATGCATAACAAGAGGTGCCTGAATAGCATTACAAAATTGTTAAAACTTGTTTTGAAATTTACAAAGAGAAAACATAGGAATTGCTGGTTAATTTATTTGATAATAAAAAAGTTGCTCTTTTCATATGTTAAAATAAAACAGGTATAAATAAGGTTGTAGGATGCTTATTACATGCTAACAGAATAGCAGTTGAAAGATGTGAAATGTCAGAATTTTTCTAAAATATGTTCAGATAACAATGGTTATCGTATTATTCCAACAAGTTTTAACAAGCATATTAACTGTCCAAGTGTTTCAATTGATGATCTGGTATCATCATTTAAAAAGTAAGGAAAAACAGTGCAATGGGAAAAGAGAATAAGTCTGAACAATTCATCACAGTAACATCTGATGTGCATATTTAACAACATGTTAAAGAATGGCCCAGTTCTGACTGACTAGAAGTCGTCTAATGTGGTTCCATTTTTCAAAGGATATGATATAACAGATAAAACATGCTACAGGCCAATATGTTTGACATCTATATTGTGTAAATGTATGGAAAGATATGTCTTCAGCTTACTGGTTAACAATGACATCTGTGGTTTAAAACTTAATGCATACTTGCATACCTTCATAAGAGGGCAATCAATACTCAGATACAATTTTATGAAAAGTTCTCCTCCCTTAAAGATGATAAACTGTGATGTGGTATATCTGGATCTATATTAGCCATTCAACAGTCTGAAACATGAGTATAAGATACATTGCCTGGTGAGAACAAAAGTCAGTCAATAGATAATAAAATGGGTAGCAAACTGGCTATACTGAGTCTGTGAAACTATACGGCTCCAAATCTGGTCAGAAATCACTAAAGAAAGGGAATTCCACATGGTTTTTTGCTGAAGCCCATTCTGTTTAACATGGTCCTAGCTGAAATGCCAACTTCACAACACTTATGGATGATAAAATACAGAGATGACTGAAAGACTTGTGACGAAATAAATAGCATTGCAGATTTGATTGAATTAAATATTTAAATAAAAGTAATGAAAGAGCAGCTAAAGCAGGTTTGCATTTCAATTATAAAAATGCAAAGTTATTGAATTTGGCAAATGCACCTCAAGCGATATAAAATTGGCTTGAATATACTAGAAGGTTAGCCAGTCAAAAGACCTAGACATTGCTATTGAAGACCGGGTTTTAAATGGCATGTCAATGACATCGACAATACACCTTTGAAACAAGTCAGGTTAGTTCTTCATACTTTTTTAACAATTTTATTGATTTTCATATATAGGTAATGAATTACATAAATGAAAAATAGAAATTCACCAATTAAACAAGAGAAAAATAAAACAAAATGCAACTAAAGTATTTACAGAGGTGTCCACTATAAAAAATCTGCAGTGAACTCTAAGATATATAAAATGATTACAGAGATGTAATAACTATTTGTCCAATAAAACCTTTAACTTATACAACATGTTATATGATGAAGAACTTCAGATGGATCTTGATTTGTCAACAATACCAAATGGTAAACTTCAGTAATAATATTCTTGAATTCTGAGAAAGAAGGTGAAGTATCTGACTTCCAATTTCTATTTATAATCTTCATGGCAACAGTTAAAGTAGACCAATGCAAGGAATATTTATATTTTTTACACAAGTGGGAAGTGGTGTATTGAACAGAATCAAAGATTTAGCTAGGACAATTTTTTTTTCTGAAAATAAAGCCTGAAGAAAGTTTTTAATGTTATCCAAATAAGTTTTAAGAATTCCACAATCAAAAAACATATGAGACCAGTCAGCTTTTGTTTCTAATTTACATCAATAGCATAAAATGTCTCTCTTATTAATTTTCTCCAATATGTGAGGTGTCAAAAAAGACCTGTACATAAATTTCCAGGCAAACAATCTCCATTTAAGTGAGGAAGTAGTCAGTTTAGATGATTTCAATATTATGTTCTTATCATTATCATTGAGTAGATTATTATTAATTGAGGAGAAATAGTTCCAATAGTTCTCTGAATAATTTTTTGTTTCGTTCCTAATTGTTTTATGTATTTGTAAAAGTGTGCCATTCTTAGGTAATTTATGTTGTATAAACAAACACAAAAGGCTGAATAATTTAGAGACAGACATTTTTATAGTAGATGACATTACATCTAATTTGCTAAGTACAAACTTTATATTTAGCAATCAAATAATCAGTAGAATTAAATTTGTCATTTGTCACTAATTGAAACCAGTAAATTAATTTTTATTTCCTTAAATACCATCATCTTTGCAAGATCTAAAGAATACATATTTGCCTGTGTAAAGGCAATAGGAAAAACAAAAAAATCCAGGCTTTATAGACTGAATTGTTGTAAATAAAGTTTCTAAAATTCTCAATATAAGTAACATATAATGTGATGTGTATGTCTGAAATTATATGTAAAAAGAAAGTCCTTTAGTAGTCAATTAAATGGATTGTTTATTAATAACAATTTGTGTGAAATTTATCACATGAATTAAAACACAGAATTTCTAAGAATTTCTTCCATTTAGCAGAATAATGTTTATCTGTTAATAATTAAATAATTTTAACCATAGAGGAAATTGAATAAAGTTCCAAATCTGCTAAGCCAATTCCACCTCTAGACCAATCTCTCAAATGATGAGCTAAAGCCACTCTAGGTTTATTTGGAAACCATAAGAACTTTAAAATCACCAAGTTAAACTCTTTTATATATTATTTAGAGGGTGGTAAGGATAATGATTGTACAATATATCAAAGTTTTCATAGTATTATCATTTTAATAATAGAAAGTCTTTCATCCATTGTAAAAGAAACCTTATTCCATTTATTTATATTATTCTTTATCAAATCTAAATTTCTGTTATAATTAAGTTCTGCTATATCTTTAATGTTTTAGTTAAAACTATTTCTAAGTATGTTAATTCATCTGATTGTACTAAATATTTAGTAAAATTCTTATCTAGATTATTATTAGAGTAAATAGGAAGTATAGTTGTTGTATTATCATTAAAAAATAAACCTGACTTCCTTTGAAAATTTTCCATAATTTTAAAAACAGCCAAGAGAGAAGCATTATTTCCCTTTGTAGTAATAAGAATGTCATCTGCAAATAGTTGGATTTTGTGGATCACATTAAGACTTAATTTAAAACCTTCAATATCTGGATTCATCCTTATTACATTAGCAAATGGTTCCATTACCAGAGTAAAAAGTAAGAGAGATAGAGGGCAACCTTGCTTGGTCCTTTTGAGAATTTGTATGTTCTGTGAGGTGTGTATACCTATTTTAATGTAAGCTTGATATCCTTTATATAGAAGAGAGATACGTTGAATGAAATTATTAGAAAAATGTAGTTCTTCTAAAATAAAAAAAAAAGATAATCCCAATTAACAGAATCAAAAGTACAATTTATATCCAGACTAATTAAGGTTACATTTTCTTTTAGATTCTTATCAGAGTCAGTTATGGTTAAAATTCTCTTTATGTTATCATATGTATTTCTGTTTACAATAAAACCTGTCTGGTCTTCATCAACTAAAATTGGAAGAAATGTATTTAATCTATCAGCATAAATGGACATAAATGTTTATAGTCTACATCTAAATGAGAGATTTGTCTGTGTGAGGAACATCTAGTAGGATCTTTATTAGTCTTTAATATGGGAGAAATGAGAGTGTATTTACAAGAAGATAGGATAATGACTAGGTCCTGAGAAAAAGAAGAAACTTTATGTAGTAAATTTAAGGCTTTTTTGGACATCATTACCAGGTGCTTTGTTTTGTTTTTAAGTTATTTCTTTGAAGTTGGATTTCAGAAAATGAGATGGGTTTATCTAAATAATCAACTTGTAGTTTTGATAATTTATGGTTGGTGTTATTTTATAAAAGCTCTTATTGCTTATTTAGAATCTAAAATTTTTGATTTCTGATTGATTTTATTAAAATATTCCCTACATTCCATCAATATATCAAATAAATCAGTAACATTTATTTTTTAGGAGAATAAATCTCTTTGATTGATTAAATTTACTGAGTCTTTTGGTCTCATTAGATACATTATTTAAGGACTCGGGATTGATAGAGAAGTTTATAAATTTAAACTTCTCTAAATTAATCATAGTCTTCTGGTTTAATATCTCTAAATATGTACTATTTAATACATTGATTTCTTCTACTTTCCCTTTTTATTTTTATCCGTTTGGTTTTATAGTTTTAAATAATCAAGCTTCATTTGTATTTCACATAAATAAAAATCCCATTGCTTTTAGTGCATCCCTTATGTATATCTCAGATGTACCATGAACACAATTAATATTAATAAAACTTTGAATTTCTGATGTTATAAAGTCTTTAAAATCTTTTAGTTTTGTTATGTAGGCTTGAATTATTTTGATTTGTATATAATAATTTATATTAATTATTAATTCAAAGGATATAGCATTATGGTCCGAGAGGGGAAAAGAGATTACTTTAGTTTTACTCAAACTGTTAATCAGCTCATTTGAAATGAATACTCTGTCAGTTCTAAAATATGTACCATGTCTGTGTGAAAAATGTGTAAAAAAAGCAAACCTGGTTCAGAAAAAAACATTAATATCTCTTATGCAATAAGTATCAATAAAGTCTCTTAAGCTTTTAGCTGGAGATAAAATTCTCCTTTTACCAGAAGCATTAGTATCTCTGTCCATTAAAATATAGTTGAAATCCCCTGCTAGAATAATATTACCTTTAGATAGAAATACAATCTGATTTAAGTGTTGTTTTACTGTATTAGATCCAATTCCTGGAATCCAATAGATATTTATAAGACTAAATAACTTTTTGTTGAGTTCTAATGTAACAGAACAAAACATGCATTTATTGTCTTTATAAACATCAATAATTTTGAGAAGGGGTAAAGAATTACTTCATATGATAGCTACCTCTCTTTTCTTTTGGGAATGATGTGAGTTAGACAATACAGTGTATGATCTAGTGTTAAGTTTATCTATGTCTTCCTCTAAAAGGTGTGTTTCTTGTAAAAAGACTATATGGGACTTGTGTAGTTTCAGGTATTTAAGTAAACATCCCCTTTTGCAAGGATTATTTAGGCCATTAATATTAACAGACATACATTTCAGAGAATATATATTGGTTATTTGGGAGAATTATATTCAGTTGGACCATTAATTTCTTTTGTATCTAATAGCAAAATATCACTCCATCAGCATTTATATGACTGTTGATACGTAATATATCACTCATAATCCATGAATTAATAGAAATCAACATTGAATATACAGTGGATACCAAAAAAGAACAAGAATAATAAAGATAAAACAGAATCAAAATTCTATATCATCCCAACCCTTTCCTGAATTTACAAACTCCCAACCGGAGCAGCATTAGCTATTCATATCAACCATCCAACCAACAACAGCCATTATTCAAACTCCACCACTAAATAATGAATTATTTAACATATAATCTTGCAAAGAGTAATAAAGTCATCATCTATATTTAACAATTATCTTGAGTCAAAGAATGTTAGTCTATTATTATAACAACAACTTTTCTATTATCTAATTAATTAGACAGACCAAGAACTAAAATACTAGCACTTAAAGAAAGAAGAACTGGTATCATCATATAACATACTTTTAAATGCAAGCTATAGCAGTTCAACTAAAGTAAGAAGGCCTCTGGTATTCAGTGGGGCAAATAAAGGTCACAGTAGAAAATCAGTATCACAAACTTGAAAAGATATAAGGAAGACAAAGACCCTCTCAACCCAAATACCAATCAATAATATTAAAAAACTGAATGAGTTGTAATAGCTTAATAGCATAGCCATTCTAGGAGTATTACTATGTTTTGTGCCTAAATTACTTATTTGATGCATAAAGAGTAGATATTAGTATTCATATGCAAGAATTAATAACAAACAGCACCTTAGAAATGTAAGCGAAGTCATAAATTGCCTTTGATACAACAAATAATAAATAACATTCAGAGTCCTCCTGCACTGTGAATTATAAAGAGCCTTTTAAAGATCATATAAATGGTGTTGTATATTCAGCAGCCCCCAGAGTTTGAGAATAAAGCTTCCAGTAATTTGTCAGTATATCCATTTAAAGTTCTGATTTTATAATATAAGGGGCCATATTTCACTCTTAATCAAGAAAATTATGTAACATGCTAAATATAAATGCTAACAGCATAAAAAATAATATATTCCTTCAGAGATAAATTGTAGTAATTAATTGGGACCTGTAGAAATTTTACTAATACATTCTATACTAGCACATGCACTATAATATGTTCCTTGAAACTCGGTAACAATTTCATGCTATTTAACTTCTGCAGCACATAAAAACTTCTTAACAAGTGGTTTGTGAAATATGCATTAAGATTAACAATTTATCTTACTTTGTAATGTAGTCTATGACATTCAAATGATATTCCTAATAACACAATGATATTATTCCAGCACAATACCATGCTAAATTAATTTACTTTAATCAACATACCAATATCAATGGTAATGGGCAGTTATAAGAGAACCCTCAAGAAGCAGCAATCCAATGATCACAGTGAAATCCATCAACACTCAAGGTTTCCTTGATAACCCATGAACAGTGGATCATGAAGAAAATTAAAACCCTCAGGTTCAAAACAAGTACTTCAAGGTAAACATTAGCTCACCACAAAATAAGCATAAAGAATAGATAAGCCTTCTTGTTGCAACATCACTCTGTAGCCACCACATCCACTTAACATATAACTACCAATACAAAATGCCATAAACAGTGGTTTTGACTCCTTTTAGGTCAGAACTATATGAAAATTAAAGTTAATTAGTGATAGATATCCATAATAAGGCGAATAAGCACAAAATGACATAAAAACATAATAAAACTGAGTATACAAACTAAAAGAATAAAATCTTCATTTGTTTGAATTATTTTGTCTCTCGGAGATTGTAGCAACATTCCTTCCTGTTGTGTTGGTGACAGGTTAAAGTTCATGAGGCATTTCCTGCAAGGTCCATGGTTATTCAGGTTTGTAAAGAACAGCTTAGGATTTTTAATAGCTCGTGACAAATGCCTTTATAAGCCAAAGTGAAAAGAAGAAAACATGTAATTGTAGCAGGAAAATAAGTACGGCTTTCACTACACAAAGATGAGAAGGGCTCGTGTCTGCAACGGCAATCTGAAGCATATTGAAGATTAAACCATAACAAAACCTAAAGCCTACATTTACCACAAAGATAATGAAAGGTTATAGAGCACCATCAAATAAAATGTATCTGTAAATATATCAAATAAATGAAATAAAGAAAACAAAACTAGTAATAAACATTTAATTACTTTTCTAATATTCTGAGATCAAGTATTCTCCATGTACATATAAACAAAAAAAAAGACCATATATTAAAAGCATCTACAAGAAACCTTCAAACATCAAAGCAAAATGTCCAATATGAGTCGAAAAGTCTCTTCCTTTCCTAAAAGGAAAATAAAAGGGGAAAAACAGAATAAATTGTAGGAAAGTTTTTTTAGTTTTTCAGTTTCTTTTTTTATCAGTTGTTTTCCAAGTGCTATTTTCTATAGCTCTCTTCAGTGAAGCACTAGCCCATTACATGTCCTCAAGTTTGTCTAAAATTTGGTTAGATCTGATGTATGCCACAGCAGAATCCAAGTCATCAAAGATTTTAGGTCCATCATCAAAGAATAGTTATAGTTTAGCTGGAAACAAAATATGGGTATTTATTTGTCTCATTTTAAGTTCCCTAATCAAAGGTAAGAAACGTTTTCTTTTAGAGATAACAGCAGTTGAGTAATCATTATCAAAACAAATGATACTGTCATTTATTTTGATAGGTGACTTGTACCATGCAGTTTTAAGAACTAGTTCCTTGTCCTGAGTAGAAAGAAATCTTACTATTACAGATTTAGCTGAAGTATTTTTATTAGTTGAAGAAAAAGTAAGAGATCTGTGCGCCCTTTCGAAGCCATAAGAGAAAGCTTCAGGAAGATCTAACACTTTGGGCAGCCAAGTAAATAAAACATTCACCACACTGTTACCTTCAATATTATCTGGAAGTGCAAAAATTCTTATATTATTTGTGTATGACCTGTTTTCAAGACTATCACCTTTAAGCTGGAGTAAAGAAGTCTGCTTCAACAGAAATTCAATATTATTCTCTCCTTCTTGCAATATTCCATCTTTGTCATTCAATGCCTGTTCAGTTCTGGTAATCTGGGATTTCTGTTGCTGTAGATATTCATGTATCATCTCTATCTGGTTTGAACTCTTCTCCTTAATGTTATTCAATTTCATATCCATTCTGTCTATTTTCAGTGACATCTCCTGAATGTTTGTTAATAGAGATTGAAGTTCTTTTTTAAATGCAGATTCCTGGGATGTAGACTTGGAGAAGCTCATCTTTAAGCCAGGATGATGACAGGAGAAGATCAAGTTTCTTTTTGACAGGAAAAGTTCAAAATCTTTTGATACAATCCTATGTGATACTTAGAAGTATCACGAAAAGTGTATAAAATCTTGATAGGATTGTTTAAAATTGATAAATTCTCTAATAAATCTCTGAAGTGGTAGAGCTGAAAAAAATTGCTGTTTAATAGAGCACATCTTAGCCATGCCCCTCCTGTTCTTCATACTTTTGACAGAAGAAATAATAAAGTATTTAAAAAAGTGCATCTACATCTCTGGTTAGACCCATGATCAAATAAAACTTATCCTTTTTTAATATATCAATGTCTGAAAAAGTCTAAAATCACAACCTTAGAAACTGTGCAAAGACATTATACTAAAACACCAAACAATCTGAAGAATCTGTCATACTTTAACAGATTAAAGGCACTGGGTCTCTATAGTGTACTGTATCGATTAGTAAGAGGAAGAACATTCTGCTTAACTTTTAAGGCCACAATAAATGATGAGCCAAGGAATTATATTGGATTGACTATGACTAAACCACACCATGATTAAGAAATAAAAGAGCATTTTCTGTTTTAATGAATAACAAAACAGTTAATAGAGAGACAGCTTTATGACACAGTTTATACCAAGAGTGTGGGACAAACTTAAAGCACATTTGAGTATAGACTAGACAAGTACATAGGGGATAACAAATATTAAGCTGGTATGTCAGAGACTGCAATCCAGATGGTCTAGAAGACCATTTTGCAGCAGAGAAATAAAACTATGTGAACTATGTAAGCTATGTATAGGCTAACAGGGTCTATATTATGTCCGGGAACACCCCTTTTAGCGAACAACTGTTCGCCGAACGATAACCAGCGAAATCTAACTTCCTTGAATGGCCATTCCAGAGAATATTTTCCTAGGGCAAAAAAATACTTGGCCAACCTAAAACCAGACAAAATTTAAAACCCTTCAAAGTGGGGGACTGTGCCCCCAACACACCCCCAACTAAATATACCAACTCCGAGATCTCACTACAGTGGGGGAAAAGGCAAATTCCTGATGATGGCCAAGCATTTTTCCTTTAGGAAAAAACTTGCTGAAATGGCTGTTTGTGAGAGTTAGATTTTGCTGATTATCATTTGGAGAAGAGACATTCACTGAAAGGCTTTTTGTGGATGTAATATGGACCTGGCTAGTTGGAGAAAATATAAAGGGGAAGATGTGCAGGTGATAGTGGAGATCAGCTGGGTTGTCAGTGAAGCAAAAGTAATAGTGCTAAAAGTAACTTCTGAAAGTAACATGTTGAGGAAGTTGGAAGACCTAAGGACTGAAAAGATAGGCAATCAATGAAACTGATGGAAGTTAATGTAAATGGGATAACATTACCTGCATAATGCAGTACAGTCAACAACTTATAAGATTAGAGGTTGCAAATATTGTATTTCTGCAAAAGATATGTCACTGAAAAGAAGTAATTAAGTAGACAGCATGCAGTTTACATGGAGAAGAACAGTGTATGCTTTTACATGGTTTAATTTTAACACGTTTTTTGCATTTATTGTACCATGATAAGAATGGACCCCATTCCTAAGTTAAAGTATGATTAAAGGCCATGAAGTTAATATTGTTTCAGTCTTAGACGTTAGCCAAAACTGCTCTTTGCAACATCCGCAATCTGCCCAGAATTGACTTTTTCTGTAATTCATATGGTGTTCTGTAATTCATATCGATTGCATATATAAATTATTTTTTTATAAGATCCACTGCTGCTATGCATGTTGGAGCTGTCTGGGTATACTTCTTCCACATTGCCCTTATTTCTGCCTGTAAATCCTGGTATTTTACGACTTTGTGTTTCTCTGTACATAAGACACTGTAATCACTGGGTGTAGCAATTTTAATGATCAGTGCTACTTTTGTCTTCTTTTCATGGACTACTATATCTGGTTTTCTTGCATATATTTTTCAAATTGTTAGTACTGAGTGATCCTATATGATATAAAGTTCATCATTCTCCATAATGCTCATGTTTCAAATGCTTCTCAGCTACTTCAGTATTGTAATGTTTGCACAGTCTCCAGTGTAACAGTCTTGGCACATTATTATGCCTTTCAATATACAGGCTGTCTGCCATTAGTGTACCACACCCTGCTACAAGATGTGCTGTATGTAGTACCTGCATTTAATGGTGGTTTATGTCATGGAAAATAATGTAAACTGCTGAATTATGCACTCATTTCAGTTTATATACTGTCTTCAATCAAAGCACATGCTATAGAAGATTTTGAGAGAAGATGGGATGTGTGGCCTGCAGTATAGTACTTTTTGCAGGAAATATGAAAATTTTAAATAACATTGATTGAGAAAAGAATGCGTATTTCTAATAACATGAAGAACTCTTAGATGCGGAGAAATGAAGGCAAAGGATTGGGTTCTGACATATATCTAATGTTAAGGAGGGACTCTGTGAGTTTAAATAACACTGTGGTAGGCAATCTATATTAAATAACTTCTAGTATGATATATATACTCGGTCAGCATCAAGAGACTCCGGCAAAGGGAAGCTCCTTTGACTTATCATATATCAGTGCTACTATAATTTGTAAACAGTAAAGAGAATACCTCGGAGATTGAGTAACAAAACATGGAGCTATTTAAGGCAAGAATAATTAAAGACTGAAAGGAAAGTTGGAGAATAAAGGAATGAGAGTTTGAAGAAAACAAGATTTAAAAGAATGATATGCAATGGCATGAAAATGGGGAAGGTGACAGTGGGAAAGAAAGAAGAAAGTGCTCAATGAGCAAATACACGGTCAGAGAATTACAGACTAAGAGGACTAGTTGACAGCACAGATAATGAATACAACGGAATTATGTTAGGAAATTACACAGGAGGCTGGCATAGTCTGAAGGAATGCACTGAATATGAAATTATGGACAGAAAAGAAAGTGATCATTTCCCTTATCTAAAAAACTGAAAAGTGACTGTAAGTAAAATTGCAAGTCCACTGAATTAAACATTGAACTAATTCAACTGAGGAAACCTAAGACAATGGCAACTTATCCACAACAGCTGAGAAAGTAAACAAATGAATTAGGTACATTAAAAATCATATACTGACGCTATTCAGATAGGCACACTGCTTATTAAAATGCATTAAAGCAAAAGCAAATCCTTTCAATATGGAATAGGAGAGAGTGACAACATTTTTCACAACTGATGCTGAATATAAAATTATTAAAAGGAAATAAAATGTGTCAAAAAATGGTTGACAACTGAAGGAATAAGGAAACAGGGATCACAACTTTCAGGGATTATTTCCTTAAATGCTTTAGAGCGTGCATACTGAAATATTCTGCAGGCGTCTGTACTGGAGCCATTTTTAATGTCTTTATTACATCATGCAATGGTAATAGATTTCAGTGTTCAAAGTCTGCAGATGACAATAAGGAGGAGACTGTTGTTAATTCGTTGGAAGGTGATTTCTGTTTCCAGTCTTTCCTCAATAAGTTATATCAAGGACTGACTAAACACAGTGTTGGGCTAAATACAAAGATATATGCAGTTATTTATTTTGGTATCCATAATAAACAGTCCTCATATACTGTTGACAATCAAATATTAGGAACAGGTGATTACTTTTGTCAGTTAGCCATGATAGTTGGCAAAAAAGACTCACCAGTCAACTATCATATTAACAAGCAATTAACAATTAAGAAATGTGTGCCATGAAAAATTTTAATAACAGTTTGGTTAAGGCAAACCCATGTTCTCATTCTCCTCTGTTGAACTCTTGTAAGTCCATTAATCAAGTATCCTTTTGCAACTATTCTTTTAGTGATATCACATGACCAGAATGTATACAGAAGTATTTTATAAAGCAAATCACATGACATAGGTCAGTGACTTATTGCAACATGTTTAAGAGCCTTAAATGTTTTTTAATACATTACATTAAAGACCAGTCAGGGGGTGGGGGGCTTCTGACTGTACTTAAATATTATAATGAATAATTAATTGAGTGATTGTGTGAAACATTCAGTCGGGATTTACAAACCACTAGAAATCATGGTGATTTTATTAATATTAAAGCATTTCATTTTAACTTAGAGATTTTTTATGTTACTTTGGCTATTTTAAAGTTCTTATTTTAACAACCTATGTTGATATAATAAACCAATAAGCATAAGGAGGCTCAAGACATTTTGAATAAGGCAGTATAAAAAACAACACAATGTTGGAAATGAATGCAGGACTGCCCCACATAAAACCAAGCTCAAACAGTAGCAAGAAGTGTTAAAGAATAACTACAGCAGACAGGTAGAGAAGATTAAGTGAATATGAACAGAAATTATTCTGTATCTAAGGCAAGAGAGTTTGCTTTTTATTATTATTATTTTTTTTGCTAAGGTATGTGATGCTGGAACTCAAGACTGGAACTATAAGGTAGATATGTAATCATGGATCTTGACAGAGCCACAAATATGCAAGACCCAAATACTTATTTTCTGGAGGAGACATAAGACATGGAAGTTGACAAGGCAATTAAAAACCTAAAATGTGAGAAATCTGGCAAATGTCCAGCACATAACAGATCTGGTGAAGTTTGTAAGTGAGGAAGACAATGCTAACAGATATTTTGTCAGAAGTGCTCAGTAAAATACAGAAAGAAGCTGATACCATATATGTACGTTTCCAATAATAAGGCAAATAATGTATGTTAAGAATTCCAGTCCTGAAGTCTGTAAATGATGGAAAAATGAAAGACCATGTCAGAGAATTCAAATAATGGGTCTATATTAGAACATCGAAATTTCAAAACTTCGAATGTTCTAATATCGAACCCTATTCAGCGAAAGCTTTGAAACTTCGATGTTCTACTATAGACCCCAAATAGTCAAGTTGGATTTTTGCCTGAAAGACAGCCAGGATATTCTATAAGGAGGATAAAGCTGATGGAGAAGTTAGAAAGTAATCCACCTTGTAAGCTCATCAAAGGCCAATTATTCAAGAATGTGCAGCGATAATAATGTTGAATATTCTAGAAACATTTGCTGTGGTATTATTCAGTGTTTGTGTGAAGAATCTGGCATGCACTGGCTGTCCTTTAAACTGTATTAAGCAGATGCAGACCCTGTACAGGCAGCCATGAGCTAAATGTGCAATAATCAAAGTGACTAATAGAACCCTTAGGTGTACAAGGGTATCCACTATGGGTATCATTTATGCTCTGTGTTATTTAAATATTTAATTATGTAGAGTGCATTTATGTATGTATGTATGTATGTATGTATGTTTGTATGTTTGTGCTGGAGTAGCTTGCTTTACTTGTAAGGGAAGAAACGAGTAATTTAGGGATAATGGGAGGACCACACCAGTACTGTGTGCGGTCTTGGTCCAGTTACATAGCAGTTGTGGCTTAATTGTGATGGGTTGTCAGTAAACAGATGACAGTCTACTGATATCAACAGAGCTGATGGATTATATATAAAGGACATTATTGGAGTAATGAAGCGATATGGAGAGCTGGCTGTGTAAATGGAAAGTGGGGATGTTGTAAGCTCTTTTACATAAGTATGCAGCTCTCTAAGAAATGTAATAAACCAATATTGGTGTGTTACTATGCAGAAAAATTTAAATATTTAGTGTTATTATTTTTAGAATACAGGAGATATTCATTCAGAGAGTTTAGGATATTACAGAGTTGACTTGTCGAGATTGCTTGATTAGACATATAGAATGTCAACTTCTTTTAAAAAATGTCTTTTGAATACAACTTTTCCAGTCTCTGATGACTAACTCTTGAATTTTCTTTATACCTGTTGAGTTTCATTATTAGTCTTTAAGATCTGCAAATTTTGTTGTGTTGCTTTTTGTTTCCCTTCCTGATGACAATTATCAACCTTCCAGTTAGTCTTACAACATTTGTTCCCCTCCCAGTAGAAGCCCTGCTCCTAGACAAAGTGAGAGTTGACCAGAGAGAACCATCTTACTAGCAGACACAAAGGTCTTTCATGCCCCAGTCTGCTTCCTAAATTCAGCTCTGGCATGAGAAAAATACAATGTCATCCTGGTTGTGTAAGGTCCTGCCCCCCCTCCCCCAGACCAGAATCATCTGAAACTTGCAGAATGGACTGAATCAGAAACAAAATTGACCCCCCAGGCTGAAGAATTGCACAACACATTTTGTCCACAAGGCTGCATCATACTTGATGCAAATCACAGTGTCAGTGTAACCCCTCCCTTGGCAGCTGATGTGCACATCTTCAACAGCAGTAGTGCCCAAACCCTCCCTCAACTGCACATGCTCAGTTTTACTTATGGACATCACAGCTTACGATCCACACTTTGGCAAAACCAAGACTATGCCCCTAATCACAAAGTAACACAGCAGTTGCCTGCTCACTCTAGCTCCTGGTATTTACGTTTTGTACAAATCTCTCCCTCCAAGATGGGGGAGCTGTTATGGTGACCACTCAGTTCGACCCTGTCATCACTGACTACTCTAGTGGCATCTAATCAACTCAAGTCATCCGGGTCAAAGTTAGGGCTCTATGTTACAAAGCTAACAACAGACCTAGAATGTTAGATAGGGATATTCTGCCTGGATATCCGACTTTTCTTCTGGGCTAGTTCCTGTTCACTACAACTTCCCTTGGACATTTAACTTCAGGATCCTATATCTGTAAGTCTTGTCTGTCACAGTGCTGACCATCTTGGTTTTCTTGTGACAGTCCTGGGTATGACTGCATTAGTTACTCTTCCTCCCTGGACTTCAATGTATGTGTGTTATACAGGTGCCTGTAATTCCTTCTATACAGCTTACCATCTTCCTCACAAGCAGCATAGCATCTTGGTTCTGCTACTTCAGTACAGTAGAGAGTCAATTATCTGAAACATCAATTATCCGAGACAGCTTTCCAAAGTTTTCGTGTAGGAAAAATCATAAAGTCTGACTATGTAAACATTATAGGTATTCGCTCGAGCATGTTGTTTGAGCTTGCAGCCAGCTCATGTGTGAAAAATATTCTTTATTGTTCACTGAAATGACTGAATGGTTGAAAAGTGTATTGCTCCATGCAGAAAAAAACAAGATTCTTGAAGTTTTTTTATCCAGTTCAATTATGTTTGATTATCCGAACAGTTTGATTATCCGAACTACCCTAGGTCCCAATTAGTTTGGATAATCGACTCTCTACTGTAACTACTTTAGATTCAGCCTACACAATTTCCCCATGACTTCTCTATACTTAATTTATTTCCAAGTTGTATATACAGTAGTTACCTGCAGTTTCCATAATAATACTATGATGATTTATTTCCAGCATTTCCTTTGCTTTGTTACAATCAACTATTCTCTTCTTACATCCAGAATTTATTTTAATACCTTAAACTACATTTCATTTTTTCACTTATTTATTCTTCTTCCAAAATGCTGATTTGTTCCACTGACTTCAGCAGCAAATTTTTTATTAATATTCTGTAATATGTATTTATCTGCATGATAGCCCTCTAGTTCTCCGGGTATTATTTTCCCATTTTTTTCAAATAAGTCACACTTACATATAACAAACACTTTCATAATTAATGCCTTCTGACAACCATTTTTTAATACTTTTACTACAATGTATTTTTATTTTTCCCCTAACTTTTCATGAAACATGTACCCTGGACTCTCTGGAGCACAATCTCCTTTAACGGGATTTAATACCCTCTCTGCTTCTTCTAAAATTAGCTTTTCTGTCACACAACATACTTCAGATCTTTTTATTTCCCACAGTGTAATTGTGCTGCCTATCTTCTCTCCATATAACATCATTAAATAGTTCACCACAGCCTTGTAAACTTGTTGCATTAATATAATTTCACCTTTATCCTCTTTCAGCTATCTATCCACCAACATTTCATTTTTAATTTGCTGTAAAGGTGACCCTTCTTCCATTCTGTAATGAGTACATAATTACTGTTTTAGCTACTGTTTCATCATCTTTTTACTGTTCTGATATGCCCAGGAATCCCCGGACTCATAGGAAATACAATGCAACTTAGTCATGTGACTATTTATGCCCTTCTAGTGCCCACACTTAAGGAGGGCTAGGCCAGTCAAGTCAGGGAGGGAATTTGTGAAAACCCATCCAATCTTTCAGTTCTAATTTGTGAACACCCATCCACTCATTCAGTTCTAATTTGTGAACACCCATCCACTCATTCAGTTCTAATTTGTGAACACCCATCCAATCATTCAGTTCTAATTTGTGAATGCCCATCCACTCATTCAGTTCTAATTTGTGAATGCCCATCCACTCATTCAGTTCTAATTTGTGACTATCCATCCACTCATTCAGTTCTAATTTGTGAATGCCCATCCACTCATTCAGTTCTAATTTGTGACTACCCATCCAATCATTCAGTTCTAATTTGTGACTATCCATCCACTCATTCAGTTCTAATTTGTGAACACCCATCCAATCATTCAGTTCTAATTTGTGAATACCCATCCACTCATTCAGTTCTAATTTGTGAACACCCATCCAATCATTCAGTTCTAATTTGTGAATGCCCATCCACTCATTCAGTTCTAATTTGTGAATGCCCATCCACTCATTCAGTTCTAATTTGTGACTACCCATCCAATCATTCAGTTCTAATTTGTGACTATCCATCCACTCATTCAGTTCTAATTTGTGAACACCCATCCAATCATTCAGTTCTAATTTGTGAACACCCATCTAGTCATTCAGTTCTAATTTGTGACTACCCATCCAATCATTCAGTTCTAATTTGTGACTATCCATCCAATCATTCAGTTCTAATTTGTGAATGCCCATCCACTCATTCAGTTCTAAGTTGTGAATGCCCATCCACTCATTCAGTTCTAATTTGTGACTATCCATCCACTCATTCAGTTCTAATTTGTGAACACCCATCCACTCATTCAGTTCTAATTTGTGAACACCCATCCAATCATTCAGTTCTAATTTGTGACTACCCATCCAATCATTCAGTTCTAATTTGTGACTATCCATCCAATCATTCAGTTCTAATTTGTGAATACCCATCCACTGATTCAGTTCTAATTTGTGACTACCCATCCAATCATTCAGTTCTAATTTGTGAGTATCCAGCCAATCATTCAGTTCTAATTTGTGAATACCCATCCACTGATTCAGTTCTAATTTGTGACTACCCATCCAATCATTCAGCTCTAATTTGTGACTATCCATCCACTCATTCAGTTCTAATTTGTGTATACCTATCTACTCATTTGGTTCTAATTTATGATTACCCATCAAATCATTCAGTTCTAATTTGTGACTACCCATCCAATTATTCAGTTCTAATTTGTGTATACCTATCCAATCATTCAGTTCTAATTTGTGACTACCCATCCAATCATTCAGTTCTAATTTGTGACTACCCATCCACTCATTCAGTTCTAATTTGTGACTACCCATCCAATCATTCAGTTGTAATTTGTGACTATCCATCAAATCATTCAGTTCTAATTTGTGACTACCCATCCAATCATTCAGTTCTAATTTGTAACTTCCCATCCAATCATTCAGTTCTAATTTGTGACTACCCATCCGATCATTCAGTTCTAATTTATAACTTCCCATCCAATTATTCAGTTCTAATTTGTGTATACCCATCCAATCATTCAGTTCTAAGTTGTGACTATCCATCCACTCATTCAGTTCTAATTTGTGAACATCCATCCAATCATTCAATTCTAATTTGTGACTACCCATCCAATTATTCAGTTCTAATTTGTGAATGCCCATCCACTCATTCAGTTCTAATTTGTGACTACCCATCCAATCATTCAGTTCTAATTTGTGAGTATCCAGCCAATCATTCAGTTCTAATTTGTGAATACCCATCCACTGATTCAGTTCTAATTTGTGACTACCCATCCAATCATTCAGCTCTAATTTGTGACTATCCATCCACTCATTCAGTTCTAATTTGTGTATACCTATCTACTCATTCGGTTCTAATTTATGATTACCCATCAAATCATTCAGTTCTAATTTGTGACTACCCATCCAATTATTCAGTTCTAATTTGTGTATACCTATCCAATCATTCAGTTCTAATTTGTGACTACCCATCCAATCATTCAGTTCTAATTTGTGACTACCCATCCACTCATTCAGTTCTAATTTGTGACTACCCATCCAATCATTCAGTTGTAATTTGTGACTATCCATCAAATCATTCAGTTCTAATTTGTGACTACCCATCCAATCATTCAGTTCTAATTTGTAACTTCCCATCCAATCATTCAGTTCTAATTTGTGACTACCCATCCGATCATTCAGTTCTAATTTATAACTTCCCATCCAATTATTCAGTTCTAATTTGTGTATACCCATCCAATCATTCAGTTCTAAGTTGTGACTATCCATCCACTCATTCAGTTCTAATTTGTGAACATCCATCCAATCATTCAATTCTAATTTGTGACTACCCATCCAATTATTCAGTTCTAATTTGTGAATGCCCATCCACTCATTCAGTTCTAATTTGTGACTACCCATCCAATCATTCAGTTCTAATTTGTAACTTCCCATCCAATTATTCAGTTCTAATTTGTGTATATCCATCCAATCATTCAGTTCTAAGTTGTGGCTATCCATCCACTCATTCAGTTCTAATTTGTGAACATCCATCCAATCATTCAATTCTAATTTGTGACTACCCATCCAATTATTCAGTTCTAATTTGTGTATACCTATCCAATCATTCAGTTCTAATTTGTGATTATCCATCCACTCATTTAGTTCTAATTTGTGCATACCCATCCAATCATTCAGTTCTAATTTGTGACTACCCATCCAATCATTCAGTTCTAATTTGTAACTTCCCATCCAATTATTCAGTTCTAATTTGTGTATACCCATCCAGTCATTCAGTTCTAAGTTGTGACTATCCATCCACTCATTCAGTTCTAATTTGTGAACATCCACCCAATCATTCAATTCTAATTTGTGACTACCCATCCAATTATTCAGTTCTAATTTGTGTATACCTATCCAATCATTCAGTTCTAATTTGTGATTATCCATCCACTCATTCAGTTCTAATTTGTGAACACCCATCCAATCATTCAGTTCTAATTTGTGACTATTATTCCAATCATTCAGTTCTAATTTGTGACTATCCATCCACTCATTTAGTTCTAATTTGTACTACCCATCCAATCATTCAGTTCTAATTTGTGACTACCCATCAAATCATTCAGTTCTAATTTGTGACTACCCATCCAATCATCCAGTTCTAATTTGTAACTTCCCATCCAATCATTCAGTTCTAATTTGTGACTACCCATCAAATCATTCAGTTCTAATTTGTAACTTCCCATTCAATAATTCAGTTCTAATTTGTAACTACCCATCCAATCATTCAGTTCTAATTTGTGACTACCCATCCAATCATTCAGTTCTAATTTGTGAATACCCATACAGTTATTCAGTTCTAATTTGTAACTTCCCATCCAATCATTCAGTTCTAATTTGTGACTACCCATCAAATCATTCAGTTCTAATTTGTAACTTCCCATTCAATCATTCAGTTCTAATTTGTAACTACCCATCCAATCATTCAGTTCTAATTTGTGACTACCCATCCAATCATTCAGTTCTAATTTGTGAATACCCATACAGTTATTCAGTTCTAATTTGTAACTTCCCATCCAATCATTCAGTTCTAATTTGTGACTACCCATCCAATCATTCAGTTCTAATTTGTGACTACCCATCAAATCATTCAGTTCTAATTTGTTACTATCCATCCAGTCATTCAGTTCTAATTTGTTACTACCCATCCACTCATTCAGTTCTAATTTGTGACAAAACCATCCAATCATTCAGTTCTAATTTGTAACTTCCCATCCAATCATTCAGTTCTAATTTGAAAGGAAGAGAAGGTATCACACCACTTGATTTGCCATGGGAATCTATTCCATGAGGTGGGGGAGATGCTGCATGATGCACCTGTCTCCACACCATGCTTTATTTATTTGATGATGAAAATTTAGATCCCTGGTTCTGGTATTTGTGAGTCAATTTGATTTGTGGAGATGCATGAGATCCAGGACCACAGGGTCCCTAATGGTACGGAAGGCAAAGCAAAGACACACACACACCCACCAGTAGTCTATAATAAACTGAATAAAGGACAACTGCTTTCAGTCTTTTCTGGTAATTTAGGGTTTATAAGCCAGTGATCATCTTAGTTAAAAACCTCTGGAGTCCTTTGGGTACATATCATTTAATTGAAGTGACTAACCATCAAACACCTATTTGTCGAACTTAATCTATAGAGCTCTAATTCTGTCAAATGTTCATTTAAGTGAATTTCTTCCCAGGGGGAAAAATAATTGTTGGCCATCATCAGGAATTTGCCCCTTTCCCCATTGTAGTACGATTTTAGAGTTGGTATGTTTACTTGGGGTGGGGGGGGTAGCCCCCAGATGAGTGGGTTTTAAATAATGTGCTCTTTTGTGACGGTCACTAGGTTGGCCAACTGTTTTTTTTTTTTCCTATGGGAAGAAATTCACTTAAATTAATGTTCGCCGGAATTAGTATTCGATGGAATAAGTTCGACAAATAAGTGTACCATGGTTAGTCACTTTGACAAAATGATATAGACCCAGTCCCTCTAGTTGTCTGATATGTCTAGTGAGATATCTCCAAATGAGAAATTGTATTCAATAACTGGTCTAATTGGTACACAGAAATAATCAATATCTTACTAACAACACAAAAACCACTATTGCAAGAACTTATCTTATCTCAGCTCTCATCTACACCTCACCAATTCTCACAAACTTTAGGAAATCAGATTTAGCAAAATTAGACTCCTATTATAACTCACTAAATTTGCCACTGACTCTTCCTTTAGGTTGCACCACCATGTAGCACACAAACAACTTAATTAATTAGTGCTTCCTCATCTCCTACTTTATAACCAACTTACCATG
This sequence comes from Protopterus annectens, assembly GCF_019279795.1. Taxonomy (NCBI): domain Eukaryota; kingdom Metazoa; phylum Chordata; order Ceratodontiformes; family Protopteridae; genus Protopterus; species Protopterus annectens. Next base: position 314,246,975 of record NC_056743.1, on the reverse strand, counting down.
GCCCATAAAATTCTACATCAACCTGAGAAAACCCCAGCCCTTCAAAACCTACTACATCCCTACTCCAGTAATTGAATCCTGTGTTCTAGTAATAAATCTCTGATAAATGTTACCAAGGAAAACAATGCTGCAGGAGACTCCCTCTCCTCAAACTATATAGCTAAAATCTGGAACACTTTGCCTATAGATATAATATCTTCTAACAACTTATCTCATTAAAAAAACACTTAAATCTCACTTATCTAAAAGAAGGCTATGCTCCTGCACTAGTCCAGGATATGTGGTTTTCTGTTTATCCCTTTATATCCTTTTTCCTACCCCTTCCAAACAGTTCTCATCAACTAAATCCCTAGCTGACCTTTAATCACCACCTTTTGGCTCTTGTTAATTATGTACAAAATTCCTAAGAGCTCTGTTATCACTGAAAAACCCAGGCTAAGGATTCAATATTCATTACCATTAAAATGTGTTTCTTTTCTACTCAAATAGCTAAGGTAAAGCTACTAGGTCTAAAGCTAGAAATACTAACAAAATAAAATAATTTCCCCTTTACTTCCTAGAAGTATCAATCCTCTATCTAATGTGCACGACACAGGGATTATTTACTGGACACTAACAGGCTTTCACCTGTTAGCATCAGACTAATCTTAGACTCAGAAAAGAAAGAATAATGTACAAACATTTTTCCATGCAATATTAAAATGTTCATCTCTCAGGCCTCTACTGAAAAGATCTTTACAACAATGATAGTAAACTTGTGTTTCAAGCTATATTGAAAAGATAAAACTTTGGTAAGGCATTTATGCAAACATACTACCTGAGCCTCTTATTTATGTCTTTATGCATGCTATGTGTTGATTTTTTTCATCTGTTAATATGTTATTCTCATTCTTGTTTTTGACTCTGTATATCTGCTTATTACTCTGTGTTTTATATGTAATTGCATACATGACCATGTATTATATTTGGTGCCTATATGTGTAAATATGTATGTTTCTCTGTGTTAATTGTGAAGCTTTTCTGCCCAGGCCTCCACTGACAAAAGGATTTTTGTCCAGTTGGACTTTCCCGGTAAACAAACGTAAAATAAATAAATAAAATAAAATAAATGCTGACTATAAGGGGTGACCAGTTTAGATCTGATGATATTCCTTTGGCAATTAGCTGTACAAAGTTGAACATTTTGACTATGGTTGCTACATGATGATCAAAAAGTAGGAATTATCAATCCAAGTTCCAAGGTTTTTAACAATATTCTCATTTTGGAGTGGGTTCTACCTATGTTGTATGCAGGGGGGGGGGCGAGAGGTTTTACTAAATGTGACAAGAATGCACGTTTTGCCATTTAATCTGAGACCATGGTTAGTACACCAGGTATCTGCAAGTGCAACTTCCTGCTGAAGGGCTTCAAGATCAGTGGAAGACTTGACAGTGGCTCCCAGTTTTCAGTCATCTGCAGACTTGGCTAGCTAGAGCGGTCTTGGTTTATAGTCTGGAAAGCAGAAAGTAAATGCCAAGCAGTAGAGGTCCCAGCAAAGAGCATAGCAGGACAGTGCTGGTCCTCTTCATACTCTCTGATGAGGCACCAGCTATCCACACCATGAGGGTTCTGTCCTTTAGCCTTTTTGATATCCATCTTACTACATAGGGAACTATTTGTAATTCATTAAGCTTACTAACTATGCTAGCATAGGGGGTGATGTCAGACTCCTTGGCCAGTTCAAGATACACCATGTAGCAGCATGATTGCTTTCAATGGCCTGTTTAATCTTTCAAAGAAGTTAAAAACAGATTCTTTAGACAGGATGCATCCTTGACAAAGCCACACTCCTCTGGGTTTAGCCTGATGAGATTTTTAGTATTATAGTTTGTGGTCGTACCATTTTGAAAAAGTTCAGACCACTGTTGAATGTTATTTCTTAGTTTCCTAATATGACTAAAGAAGTATCTGTAATTGTCACTACCTATAAATACTAACCTAAGTTTAGTAGCTACTTTAGTAATCCTAAAAAATTTTTTTCAAGTTTATAGTTAATTTGTTGATGTTATCCTTTCTATGGTGGTCTTTTGATCTGCTGTATACTGTAAAGAGTTTTTCTTTTCTTTTGTTATAGAGTCTGTGTTGGTAGACCACCAGAATGGATTGTTTTTAAATTTCCCATTAGATTGAGCTCTGGTTGGGACTGTCAGTTCTATACTATTATCTAAGTGGACAAAGCATTCTTTTGTAATGTTGCCTGCCATGGCATCGTCTGAGTGATGCTGCTATAAGTGAATTATGAAACTTCTTCAAAGAATCTGATGAGATTAGTTCAGCTGAAATCCTTGAATTTCTCAGATATTGGTTTCAGTGAGTTTGGAGAATACGAAGGTGAAAATAACTAGTTTGTGATTTAAATTAACCTGGGAAGGAGGTACCAAGAAATAATGTATGAAGAAACTATATTCATAAGAACTAGTTCAGGAATACTGTGTCTTCTAGTGGGTTAGTTAACAATATGATCCATTTTAATCTAAGAACTTGTGGGCATTTCCTACATTGGAGGTGTAAGTACTCCAGTTTATTGAGGAGTAGTTAAAGACTTCCCAAATAAAGAAGTACTTGTTCATAGAGAGTTTATAAAGTATATTTAGGAACCTTACATAGTTTTCAGGGGACATAGGGGGGTTTCTTGTATCAGGCGATAAACCTTAGAGTTGGTTCTGCTTAGTGTAATTTAGAGCTTAATGAGTTCCATTTGTGCCTCTTTGGAAATCTGTCCAAAGGTGATACTGTCCCTAATACATATGGAGATATCACCACAGCTGCCATTAGATCTGATGGCATGGTAGGCTCAAAACCCAGTTATGGAGGGTGTGTTTTCCAACCAAGTTTCAAAAATTACACAGCTATGGATATGTTCCTAATACAGGAGAGCCTCAAGGAAGGCAATCAATTCTCGAGACTTCTGGCACTGAGCAACCTTAATGTAATCCTGTTTTGAATTTGATATATTGGTTGTTAGGATGTCCTTCAGCTGGACTCTGCCTAAAAAGGCAACAAAAGCCTTGGCCACTATGTAGAAACTTTGGAATGAGAAGTGTAGGCCTTCCTTTGAAAAACAAGTAGAACTGCTGAGCATTTCTCCCCTGCTGACACACACTGTATCATACTAGAATGATACCAACTATTTAGCCAAGTTCTGATATGTTTCTTTGCATCCTTCAGGGTTTATCATCCCAAGTTGTTCACTCCCACATGGTCAACCTCCATGTCAATATCATAATTGTCAGATGAAAGGGTCTTAATGGCCATTGAGGTATCAGAAATCTTGGTACATGAAAGACAACTCACTATTGCCCTGCCTATATCTATCCTCATGAGATGAAAATCATTGTGCCTAAATACGGAGTCAATGATCACTTAACATTTGTGTTTGCAGAGTGGTCTGATGTACTGAATAGGGTAGTTTAACTTTTGGTGACCGTTTGTTAAAGGTGTGCCTGAAGGTGCTGAGGTGCTGGAATTTTGCTGTAACCTAGTTTTTCTGAGTCTAGGAGGCTTTGGCAATGTTTTGTTATTGCCCCAACAGAAGACTTTTTTTCCTATGTGTTTGCATATTGTGGTGGTTGTGTGTGTGTATGCTGCCTACAGCCCATGTTTTTCCTTCTTTTTTTAAATAAAAAATAAAAGATATCTATTTTATTCCAAGTCCTAATAAAACTTCCACATTTCTATATCTTTTCTGTTTTATATTTCTTTACATTCTATATTTTTCTTTAAACATCACATGTCATTAAGTTCAGACCTTATAATACAGTTTTATCTCAGAATGATCTTTTATCCTAGTCATGTCTTGGTCACAAAATCTCATTATTCAGTCTCTTTAAACTTTACCATTCTTAATTGTACTACCTTCTAAACCATTTAATTTCACAGACACTTTGTTATCTGAAAGTCATGTTACTTTCTCTGATCTCTTCACTGCTTGCAACATTTTATGTAACAATAAAGTATTCATTAGTCTCTTCCTCTGTCCCATATGTAAAGTCTCTAGAATTAATGTCAGTAATGTTCATTATATCCCACTCTTTTAAATCATTCATTTTTTTGTATTCTTTCAACATAAGTAGAGTACAGTTAAATACCTCTGTTCCATAACACTGTGAATTTGTTAGTAAATATGCTAGTATGTTGCCAAATAACTCATTTTGCTTTTTCAGTTTCCTATAGTGGAACATAGACCAGTGCTAATGTATGTGTTTTATAACTCCATAAATCATAAATTATAGCCATGCATATCTCTATAATAATGTTAACACTTTATTTCCATTTCGTTTCTTAAGAGTTCCACCCAAATATCAAGTTTTCTTTCTAAAAAAGTGATTTTCTTTCCCTGTAATCCAACACAAAAAGTGCCACATACAGAAAAAAAGAATCCTTTAATAATTATTGCATTCATTTTATACCTAAATTTGTTTCTGTTTGCTTATTTTTTGCAAGCTTGTATTTTCTTTCGCATGTTTGACCCATCATCTGTTACATCACAAAGGCTAGGACAAGATAGAATAATTAGGATCAGTCACTGATTCTAACTATAGATCCATTAAAAAATACTTACTTTTAAGCATGGCTAATTACTTTTGACTTACCAGTCATAAATTGCTAGTGTTGCATCTCAGATAAATAGTGTCTGAACAAAAGCATGGGTTTGAAGCTTAGTTTTCACATGTAAATGAGCAGGAAAATCCATTTAAACATTTTATTCCTTCTTACAAATTATACTGCGGTGGTGGTGCTGCGGTAGCATTGTCGCCTCACAGTAAGACGTGTCCTGTTCGATTCTCAGCTATAGCATCTTCTGTGTGGAGACATGCGTGAATGGGCATACCTTCGTTGAAGGTTGTGCATCAGGGCCGGCAACTCGGCACGTAAAAATCTACTGCCAATCATTAGCGGACCTGAGTTCCGCTGTGGCGACCCCTAACCGGGAAAAGCCGAAAGACACAACAACAACATTCCTTCTTACAAATTAGTAGTATTTCCCTTTATTCAAACTCTAAGTGTGCCACAAAGAAGGAAACATACGTTCATTATACTCTCTTGGTTTTCTGTCAGTATTATATTTACATTTTACTTTTCTATAATGCGTTTTCTGCAAAAGTACATGCTGTCTTCTTGGTATGCTCATTATAGCAGTTTTGTAATGTGTATTTTGTTTGGTTGAGGCAAGGCAATGAGTTGGGGAAGGGTGAATCTAAGACATTAATTCTAACTTCACTGGTAAAATGTGGATGCAAAACAAGCCATCTTTACCTAAGTAATGCCTGTTAATTACTGCAGTCAGATTTCTCACACTTAGACATTAAACTACAGTTACAGTTTGTAAACAACAAGCAACTCATTTGCTTTTTTCCAAGTCTGACATTCAAGGATTCCTTAAAATGCTGTCTCAAAGATGGTCACTCATAAATATTAAGGGAAACAAAGTAATGAAAAAGAAAGGCTGTTGATGACCATCCAAAGCAGGCAATCGCACTACTGTAAGCTAGAAGAAAGAGAAAGAAAGAGAGAGAGAGAGACAGTAAACTACCTCATCAAATATGTGTACCTTTGCCCATAAGAAATTACATCAGGGAGGTGAAAATCTTGGCTATATAACAAAATTACACAGCATGGCAACCCCCATTCAGACCATTTTGTAACAAATTAGAAATAATAATCACTTACACTGATACAGAGATAGATTTCAGGAAAGGTCATTTATTGTTGTTTTGTCCTTTAATAACACAGAGACACCTAAATATTCTTCCTTGACATGAGCAAAAATACAATGCCACTGTCTATCGTCAGAATTTGTCACGGCCTTTTTTCACCCCCCCCTCCCAGCTCCACCTTACTATTATGACTTTACCCTAACCTTCAGCTTACCATAAAAAGCCCTTCTCATAATGGTACCACTACACAAGACAACTCAGACACTGTCCACATGCGTGCAAACACACACACACACACACACACACACACACACACACACACACACACACACACACACACACACACACACTACATCCAACCCCAAGCACACACACTCGCATACACAATAAATCTACCCCTTACCTAACCCACAACCTAATCCTAAAACATTCACATGCACACATACTAAATACATCCCCTGACCTAATCCTTACCTTAACCCTGAAACACACACAGTCATACACAAACATTCTGCCTAAACACTTACCTTTGACAGCCAACCAGAACTTCCCCAAATCAGCATTTACACAATGCTCTTTTGCTCAATAATTATGACAGTTCACTGGTGTCACTAGCGTTCTTCTCTCAAGTCAGCTGTAACCAAGTTACAGCATCAGATGAGTAAGGTAACAGCCATGCAGCAATCTGCACACACAGTTACATCATATATAAGCAGATGATGACTTACATATGTTAAGGTAATATCCATACAGCAATCTGTACACTCTGTTACATCTAATATAATCAGCTGATGGCATGCATGTATTAAGGTAAAACTATTAGAACAATCTGTACACCCTCTTAGTTTGAAATAAACCTGAATATTCTCTTACTCCTAATACATCCATGCAGCTATCTATGCATCCTCTTAGCTATAATGCATTCAGTTGATGATATATGTGCTAACAAACTGAAATTATTTTTTTTTCAGATTAGATGTCTCCATGATGGAGGCATTCATTTCTTAATGCTACTATATATTTATATTAATTGCTTTTAGACTTCACCTGCTGACCTAAATATTTAAATGCTTATTTAAATTCACTTTGTTGTTGTTTATATACTCCTCTTAAAATGTTTCATGACTCAGACATAGTAAAAGTCTTAACAGTGCCAAAATATGGCTAATTTGGAACCTCCTATTGTGACACCCCTCATCTGGACCAGTAATCAGGAGCCTCAGTCCTCACCACTGACACTGGTGAGGGACATTCACTTGGAACAAAAATAGATACACACAGTATTTCCAGATATAGCTGGCTGCACCAAGCACAATTTCCCTTAAGAGCACACAGGGAACACTCTCAGTCCCGGGGCTGGATTTCTCTGTCTCTCTCTCTCCAGGCCCCAAATAAGGCTTCCACTGGCACAGCTGTAGAGTTGAGTACTCAGTCAAGTGTTCCAAGCCAAGTCCTCCACCACCCTCTTTGTGAAACCAGTGGTCTGTGTCCCTGCTCCAAGAAGCTGACACACACACTCTTTGGGATTTGATTTTCACACACACACACACACACACACACACACACACACACACACACACACACACACACACACACACATATACACACACACACATACACACACACACACACCTGGTGAATGCTGGCACAAATTTACCAGCTATGCCCCCTCTGCCTAGACTGTAATGTAGATACAATCACCAGAACACTCCAAAGCCAGCTACTCTAAGGCTCTTACCAGGGTATCCAATTATACTTGGTAAAATTAATACTAATACAAATGGTAGTGTTTGACCAATGCAGCAAGGCTTTTAGGAGCAGCTACAGTGTCACCAAATAAATATAAGTGCTCTCAAATGTTAACATATTCTCTAAAAGACCAGCCACAGTGAAAAGTTTATATATAATTATTAATAAATAATAAAAGAGCACAAACATATACATATATTTTTAAAATAAAGACCAGAGTTTCAGTCACAGGAAATATTAAAAATAACACAGATGGAAAGATTCACACAGATAGAGAAAAACAATACTTAACTAATCTCACTATATTTTCCTGACTGATCTAAAAAATTACTGTCCCCTAGTTCACTTACTAGAGCAAGGCAAGATTAAGTGGGTGAGTGGTCCTACTTTGTCAGGTTTTACAAACAGACCACCCTGAGACTTCTGTCTTATCTAGTATTAAAACATTATTTTAGTGCTGGATTGCAGAATGACATCACATACATCTGGTCACCTGATTTCTGGTTCCCACACAACCCGCTTTACTAGAAACTGTACCAGAATCTAGCACATGTGTCATAATACACACACATAGAGCTTTGCTAAGATGTGTTGTAGCATCTGGAAGCTATAAAACCATTTCAAAAACTTCCACCCTTCCAGGGTAGCTGTTAGCTCACCCTTAAGGACAATACAGTAGGATTCCTGATCCTGGTTTTCACAGATACTTTGTCTCTGGCTGAAATTAGAACTGTAAGATGCAATCTTTATGGCCTAGACCAATTCATTTAATTTCAGACTATTTTCTAAGTTAGCTGGACTGAGATTGACCTCTTCTCTTACTGCATCCTCTATTATAATATATTCATTTCAACAGTTACAATACAGTCTGACAAACAGGTGTATTTATTTTCTTTCCAGCAGCACCCACTTTTGGTACATTTTTAAAACAAGCAGCTTTACAAATACATTTTCAACACAAGCACCTGTACAAATCAGTTTGATATACAAATGACATATAATTCTTTGCAAAACTCTGGCTAGCTATGCTGGCATATGTAACACATCCACTGTCCTCCTTCTCCTGGCATAGCTGGCAATACTTTATATCATCGCACCTATATAAAGTAGTTTTGTCAGGTCACTTGAAACTGTATAACTTTTGTTATAATTTTTGAGGTATAAAATAATTTATATACACTGTAAAATATTTTGTAATCAGATTACAATATTATTTCTATATAAATACATACAGGTGATGGTTCAACCACTTGAAAGAAAATTTCGTATCAGTTAGGTATTTATGTGTGACAGTATTACATTTGAACTGTTAAATTCAGCAGCAAATTGATTATTTAAATAATTGTGTTCCTTTTTTTAACTAAAATTCCTTCAGTGTCGTGCCCATATTCAAAAGCTACATCACTAAATATGTTGCTGTCAAATTCTAAAACAAAAATTGAAAAAAGTAGCTATTTTGTATTCTATGCCCATGTCTAGAAGTAGTAATTACTTAAGTCTCACTGAAAAATAGAGAGTGTTTTAGGTACATTGTACCTATTTTACTACTACACTGTCTCTTGATTTTAAATTATATTGAATACATCTGTTGCCCTGTCAGAATAATCTTTTATTTTAGTTTTCTTTCTGATGACATAAATTATTTTTGGCAAAATCACTATGTCATTTTATGTATAAATAACTGAAGTCTTTTATTATTTTTTTCACAGTATCTATTCAAGTGAATATCCCTTGGTGCTATGGGTGTTGCAATATAATTCCTTAAGAAAATATGGATGCAGTGTTTCATTGGGATCTTATATTTAAATGCCAGTCTCATTCCCTTCCTAAGTTAGGATGCAAGTATTTCAATTATCCCTACAGCCATAGAGATGTTAGTTTTCTCTGCTTAAGACCCATATGCCTGACAAAGGCAGTAAACTGACACCCATTAAATGATGGAGCATTAACAGATCTGTCTCAGGTATGACAAATAATGAAAATGTTTTGTCTGTGGTTATAATAACTAAAAATAAGCCGGTATAAAACCAAACGGACTTTATTCACCACAATAATTCAGTAAGTGCTTTCGTCTCCACAATAATGAGACTTCTTCAGACTGAATAATCACAATTATAAACCTTATTTATATACTAATAAATTACAATCGCATGACCCAAATGTTTAATGCTTGAGCCCCTTTCTTTTTAAATATGCTACAAAGTCTTCCCGGCTATTAAATCCAGGTGGCTAGCATTCATTTAATTTAACTTGCCACAAATATACACGCCAACTTAACTCTTCTTCAGCATTAAACATATTGTCAAAACCCTTTACTTCATCTAAAACTATAAATTTTAAATCAAACACAAACACAAATGTGCTGTAGAATTTGGGGATGAAAGTAATGGGTTGGGTAAGCATTATAAAGTGAACAAGTGTTCTATTGATTTTAAATTTATAGTTTTAAATGAAGTAAAGGGTTTTGACAATATGTTTAATGCTGAAGAAGAGTTAAGTTGGCGTGAATATTTGTGGCAAGTTAAATTGAATGCATGCTGTCCACCTGGATTGAATAGCCGGGAAGACTTGGTAGCATATTTAAAAAGAAAGGGGCTCAAGCATTAAGCATATGGGTCATGTGATTGTAATTAATTAGTATATAAATAAGCTTTGTTATTGTGATTATTCAGTCTGAAGAAGTCTTGCTATTGTGGAGACTAAAGTGCTTACTGAATTATTGTGGTGAATAAAGTCTGTTTGGTTTTATACCGGCTTATTTTTATTTATTTTATCTTTTAGTCAAGTTATGCTATTTTTATTTGTGTATGGTTATAATAACAGCAATTGGAAATATGGTGGTAACTGCCTCCACAACTACAGCAGTTACATTTTTATAAATAATGCTACCAGTCTTAGGAAGATGAACAATGATCACACTTTTCATTCCTTTGCAAATTATGCATCTTATTGGCATATAACATCTTTCATTACTCTGTTAAACTCAAAGAGGTCTGACAATGTTACCCTTGGTTTTGTATATGAAAAATCTAAGATCCTGAACAGCTAGTGTTCCTGGTTTTATGTAATGTTGTTTCTACACAATCTTCTTTTATAAGGGATTTGCAAGTTGTTTGAAAAGAAAATGAGTATTTATAGGGGATAATATTTTATCAGTCTCTCCTGATGTACTTGGTATAACATGTTTAGATAGATAGATAGATAGATAGATAGATAGATAGATAGATAGATAGATAGATAGATAGACAGATAGGTACATAGATACATAGACAGATTGATTTTAGTGACTAACTCCCTAACAACACCCTTTTTGAGAGGTGATGTAGTGAATCAGAAGCCAATATAAAGCCAGGAGTATATCTTTAGCTAGTTTTAATTCTATCTTTGTTAAATACACGCTTATGGTCACTTTCTGATACATTAAAGATGGTTTAATATATTCTGATAAAATGTTGCAAGTTATTCCTGCTACTGTATTTATTAAGACTGTTATACCTGTCTGGCTATTCTTCCAAGATGTATAGTATTGTGTCCTTATCCCAGCATTTTTCCATTAATGCTGGTATACAAGATAAACTTGTGTTAATATTTTATGATAATGTATGAAAATTATGTCTACTCTGGAATTTAGCTTTTAAAGCTAACAGGAGGCATTAGTATGCAAAGTATTGGACTTGTATTCTGAAATGCTCCTTTACAGGTTAAGTGATACGTGTTCCGTAATTAAGGAGGACAGCAGACCAAATGCATAAATCAGCATGCTTTGTTAATGCAAACAAAAGTTGATGAACTTGAAATACAGCAGCACGTTATTAATCAAATCAGTATCCAAAACAGCAAAAAAATGATGGCAGCACCAGGAAATGACATTCAAGATTTAATCCACAAGTTCAAGACAATATTTCAAGTAAAATGCAAGCCAAAAGTAAGCACTTTCGTCTCCTGCAATGGAGACTTCTTCAGACTAATGGCTTACACTTAAACAAAACCTTTTTAAATACTAAAATAGCAGTCAATTAAACTTAATTGACAATTAATCATTAAAAGCTGAATTAGCAGTTTTAAAACAACAGTCAGCCTAATGCTGACAAATACCTCTAACTAAAATCCCTAATGCTTCAGTCCCTTCCTTTTTAAATACATAATAAATTCTTCTCTGTTATTAAGTCCTGGGGGAAAACATGCATTTAATCTAACCTGCCAGCAGTATTCCAATCAGCAGTATTTCAACCAGCCTAATTCTTCTTCTACATTAATACTTTTAACATTAGGATGTACTGAATCTATTACCAAACACTTAAAATTAATTTTACATCTATTTTCCACATAATGCTTACGCATAGCATTTTTTACATCACCCTTACCAATAGCATAGTGGTGTTCATAGATTCTCCTATACAATTCTCTTTTTGTTTTGCCTACATAAAAGGAGCTACATTCTACACATATTAATACATAAACAACATTTTTAGATCTACATGTGAATCTACCTGGGACTTCTACTAAAGTTTTCCCAAGTGCAATTTCGTGACTTTTGATGTATAAATATTGATAATAATTACAATTGAAGCACTTTACCATTCCTTTCTTTTCTTCCACAGCCTTATTTTTAAACTTCTTTTGAAAAAAGTCTTTAAAATTTTTTGCTCTTTTTTGTCCAAATTTTGGTTCATCTCCTAATTTCTTTATAATTTCACTATTTCCTTTTAATATTCCCCAATTCCTTCTAACTATACTTTTAACAGTATTAGAATCAGTACTATTCTGTAATGCTAAAGCTGTGGTAAAATCTACAGAGATTTTCTCCTTTGGTTTATCTATAATTATATTGTTCCTTTTCATAATTTCTTCTGCCATCACCTTATCTACCACTTCTTGGGGGTAACCTCTACTTAACATTCTCTTGCAAAAATTGTCAGCCTCAACATGAAAGATTTCATCATCTTTCGTCAAATTACTAATTCTATTTATTTGACCTTTGACAATGTTCCACTTGGTCTTTTTTGGATGTAAACTTGAATAGTGTAAATACATGTTGTTTTGAAATTCTTTTTTATGAATTTTAGAAACTAATTTGCCATCAGATTTATAGATCATAAGATCTAAAAAATCAATTCTTTCTGTATTAAAGTTATGCATAAACTTAATATAGGAACAGACATTGTTGATATATTTCAAAAATGTATTTAGTTCGTCAACGGTGCCATTCCATATTATCAGAACATTGTTGATAAATCTCAACATTTTGATAATATTTTTTGCAAAAACACTTTCAAAAATGTTGGCTGACTCCCATCCCTGCATAAAAATGTTAGCATAACTAGGGGCTAATACAGCACCCATAGCAACCCCATTTGTTTGCACAAATAGTTGATCATAAAATTCTAAGTAATTGTAGCTCAAAACCAAATCTATCATCTCCATTAACAGTCCCACTGTATTAGTAGAAAATTCTCTCGATTTCAGTAGCTCCATTCTAACCATCTCCATACCTTCTTTGTTTGGTATCATTGTATATAAATAATTAATGTCTAAAGTTAGTAATATATCAGAGTCAGAGACCTTAATATTATTAAGTTTATTCAAACCATCATAGCTATCTTTTATATATGTGACGCTCTTTGGTACCACTTTTTGTAGGTGTTTATCTACTAAAATAGACATTCCTCTGTCTTACTATTTCTACTGACTACTATTGGTCTTAAAGGAGGAGAATCAATATTTTTATGGATTTTAGGTATTCCAAAAATCCTACTAATCTTGGGATTATTATTAATTATGTTTCTTTTCATTTTCTCATCGATTCTTCCAGCATAGAACCACTCATCTATGCAAGATTCTATTAATAAGATACAAAAAGTGGTACCAAAGAGCAAACAAAGAAGGTATGGAGATGGTTAGAATGGAGCTACTGAAATCGAGAGAATTTTCTACTAATACAGTGGGACTGTTAATGGAGATGATAGATTTGGTTTTGAGCTACAATTACTTAGAATTTTATGATCAACTATTTGTGCAAGCAAATGGGGTTACTATGGGTGCTGTGTTAGCCCCTAGTTATGCTAACATTTTTATGCAGGGATGGGAGTCAGCCAACATTTTTGAAAGTGTTTTTGCAAAAAATATTATCAAAATGTTGAGATTTATCGACGATGTTCTGATAATATGGGATGGCACCGTCGACAAACTAAATAAATTTTTGAAATATATCAACAATGTTGCTGTCAAATTCTAAAACAAAAATTGAAAAAAGTACCTATTTTGTATTCTATGCCCATGTCTAGAAGTAGTAATTACTTAAGTCTCACTGAAAAATAGAGAGAGTTTTAGGTGCATTGTACCTATTTTACTACTACACTGTCTCTTGATTTATAATGATATTGAATACATCTGTTGCCCTGTCAGAATAATCTTTTATTTTAGTTTTCTTTCTGATGACATAAATTATTTTTGGCAAAATCACTATGTCATTTTATGTATAAATAACTGAAGTATTTTATTTCTTTTTTCACAGTATCTATTCAAGTGAATGTCCCTTGGTGCTATGGGTGTTGCAATATAATTCCTTAAGAAAATATGGATGCAGTGTTTCATTGGGATCTTATATTTAAATACCAGTCTCATTCCCTTCCCAAGTTAGGATGCAAATATTTCTATTATCCCTACAGCCATAGAGATGTTAGTTTTCTCTGCTTAAGACCCATATGCCTGACAAAGGCAGTAAACTGACACCCATTAAATGATGGAGCATTAACAGATCTTTCTCAGGTATGACAAATAATGAAAATGTTTTGTCTGTGGTTATAATAACTAAAAATAAGCTGGTATAAAACCAAACAGACTTTATTCACCACAATAATTCAGTAAGTGCTTTCGTCTCCACAATAATAAGACTTCTTCAGACTGAATAATCACAATTATAAACCTTATTTATATACTAATAAATTACAGTTGCATGACCCAAATGTTTAATACTTGAGCCCCTTTCTTTTTAAATATGCTACAAAGTCTTCCCGGCTATTAAATCCAGGTGGCTAGCATTCATTTAATTTAACTTGCCATGAATATACACACCAACTTAACTCTTCTTCAGCATTAAACATATTGTCAAAACCCTTTACTTCATCTAAAACTATAAATTTTAAATCAAACACAAACACAAATGTGCTGTAGAATTTGGGGATGAAAGTAATGGGTTGGGTAAGCATTATAAAGTGAAAAAGTGTTCTATTGATTTTAAATTTATAGTTTTAAATGAAGTAAAGGGTTTTGACAATATGTTTAATGCTGAAGAAGAGTTAAGTTGGCGTGAATATTTGTGGCAAGTTAAATTGAATGCATGCTATCCACCTGGATTGAATAGCCGGGGAGACTTTGTAGCATATTTAAAAAGAAAGGGGCTCAAGCATTAAGCATATGGGTCATGTGATTGTAATTAATTAGTATATAAATAAGCTTTGTTATTGTGATTATTCAGTCTGAAGAAGTCTTGCTATTGTGGAGACTAAAGCGCTTACTGAATTATTGTGGTGAATAAAGTCTGTTTGGTTTTATACCGGCTTATTTTTATTTATTTTATCTTTTAGTCCAGTTATGCTATTTTTATTTGTGTATGGTTATAATAACAGCAATTGGAAATATGGTGGTAACTGCCTCCACAACTACAGCAGTTACATTTTTATAAATAATGCTACCAGTCTTAGGAAGATGAACAATGATCACACTTTTCATTCCTTTGCAAATTATGCATCTTATTGGCATATAACATCTTTCATTACTCTGTTAAACTCAAAGAGGTCTGACAATGTTACCTTTGGTTTTGTATATGAAAAATCTAAGATCCTGAACAGCTAGTGTTCCTGGTTTTATGTAATGTTGTTTCTACACAATCTTCTTTTATAAGGGATTTGCAAGTTGTTTGAAAAGAAAATGAGTATTTATAGGGGATAATATTTTATCAATCTCTCCTGATGTACGTGGTATAACATGTTTAGATAGATAGATAGATAGATAGATAGATAGATAGATAGATAGATAGATAGACAGATAGATACATAGATACATAGACAGATTGATTTTTGTGACGAACTCCCTAACAACACCCTTTTTCAGAGGTGATGTAGTGAATCAGAAGCCAATATAAAGCCAGGAGTATATGTTTAGCTAGTTTTAATTCTATATTTGTTAAATACATTCTTATGGTCACTTTCTGATACAGTAAAGATGGTTTAATATATTCTGATAAAATGTTGCAAGTTATTCCTGCTACTGTATTTATTAAGACTGTTATACCTGTCTGGCTATTCTTCCAAGATGTATAGTATTGTGTCCTTATCCCAGCATTTTTCCGTTAATGCTGGTATACAAGATAAACTTGTGTTAATATTTTATGATAATGTATGAAAATTATGTCTACTCTGGAATTTAGCTTTTAAAGCTAACAGGAGGCATTAGTATGCAAAGTATTGGACTTGTATTCTGAAATGCTCCTTTACAGGTTAAGTGATACGTGTTCCATAATTAAAGAGGACAGCAGACCAAATGCATAAATCAGCATGCTCTGTTAATGCAAACAAAAGTTGATTAACTTGAAATACAGCAGCACGTTATTAATCAAATCAGTATCCAAAACAGCAAAAAAACGATGGCAGCACCAGGAAATGACATTCAAGATTTAATCCACAAGTTCAAGACAATATTTCAAGTTAAATGCAAGCCAAAAGTAAGCACTTTCGTCTCCTGCAATGGAGACTTCTTCAGACTAATGGCTTACACTTAAACAAAACCTTTTTAAATACTAAAATAGCAGTCAATTAAACTTAATTGACAATTAATCATTAAAAGCTGAATTAGCAGTTTTAAAACAACAGTCAGCCTAATGCTGACAAATACCTCTAACTAAAATCCCTAATGCTTCAGTCCCTTCCTTTTTAAATACATAATAAATTCTTCTCTGTTATTAAGTCCTGGAGGAAAACATACATTTAATCTAACCTGCCAGCAGTATTCCAACCAGCCTAATTCTTCTTCTACATTAATACTTTTAACATTAGGATGTACTTAATCTATTACCAAACACTTAAAATTAATTTTACATCTATTTTCCACATAATGCTTACCCATAGCATTTTTTACATCACCCTTACCAATAGCATAGTGGTGTTCATAGATTCTCCTATACAATTCTCTTTTTGTTTTGCCTACATAAAAAGAGCTACATTCTACACATATTAATACATAAACAACATTTTTAAATCTACATGTGAATCTCTACCTGGGACTTCAACTAAAGTTTTCCCAAGTGCAATTTCGTGACTTTTGATGTATAAATATTGATAATAATTACAATTGAAGCACTTTACCATTCCTTTCTTTTCTTCCACAGCCTTATTTTTAAACTTCTTTTGAAAAAAGTCTTTAAAATGTTTTGCTCTTTTTTGTCCAAATTTTGGTTCATCTCCTAATTTCTTTATAATTTCACTATTTCCTTTTAATATTCCCCAATTCCTTCTAACTATACTTTTAACAGTATTAGAATCAGTACTATTCTGTAATGCTAAAGCTGTGGTAAAATCTACAGAGATTTTTTCCTTTGGTTTATCTATAATTATATTGTTCCTTTTCATAATTTCTTCTGCCATCACCTTATCTACCATTTCTTGGGGGTAACCTCTACTTAACATTCTCTTGCAAAAATTGTCAGCCTCAACATGAAAGATTTCATCATCTTTCGTCAAATTACTAATTCTATTTATTTGACTTTTGACAATGTTCCACTTGGTCTTTTTTGGATGTAAACTTGAATAGTGTAAATACATGTTGTTTTGAAATTCTTTTTTATGAATTTTAGAAACTAATTTGCCATCAGATTTATAGATCATAAGATCTAAAAAATTAATTCTTTCTGTATTAAAGTTATGCATAAACTTAATATAGGAACAGACATTGTTGATATGTTTCAAAAATGTATTTAGTTCATCGACGGTGCCATCCCATATTATCAGAACATCATCGATAAATCTTAACATTTTGATAATATTTTTTGCAAAAACACTTTCAAAAATGTTGGCTGACTCCCATCCCTGCATAAAAATGTTAGCATAACTAGGGGCTAACGCAGCACCCATAGCAATCCCATTTGTTTGCACAAATAGTTGATCATAAAATTCTAAGTATTTGTAGTTCAAAACCAAATCTATCATCTCCATTAACAGTCCCACTGTATTAGTAGAAAATTCTCTCGATTTCAGTAGCTCCATTCTAACCATCTCCATACCTTCTTTGTTTGGTATCATTGTATATAAAGAATTAATGTCTAAAGTTAGTAATATATCAGAGTCAGAGACCTTAATATTATTAAGTTTATTCAAACCATCATAGCTATCTTTTATATATGTGACGCTCTTTGGTACCACTTTTTGTAGGTGTTTATCTACTAAAATAGACATTCCTCTGTCTTACTATTTCTACTGACTACTATTGGTCTTAAAGGAGGAGAATCAATATTTTTATGGATTTTAGGTATTACAAAAATCCTACTAATCTTGGGATTATTATAGCAATAACCCACACCTGGGTGTGGGTAATGCAGGATTTAACCACGGTTGGCGTGGTTTGGTCCCGAGGGCGAAGCCCGAGGGACCAAACAAAGACAACCGTGGTTAAATCCCGCATTACCCACACCCAGAAGTGGGTTATTGCTATTATACAATGAGTTTATTTAAGAAAAGAAATAATTACTTTTCTTAAATAATGGCATTGTATGATGCCTCTTTGCTGCCCTTCCGCAGCTGTCTGGTATTCCGCGGCAGTTCTGATGTACTGCGCATGCCTACGCAGTACATCAGAGCTGTGGGCAAAAGCAACGGAGAACGCAAGATCTCCGTTGCTTTTTACTGTTTCGCTATGTTAAATGGGTTTAACATAGCGAGACAGCTTTAAAATAAGCAACAGAGATCTATGTTACTTATTTTAAAGCTGTCTCGCTATGTTAAACCCATTTAATATAGCAAGACAGGTTTAAAAAAAAAATCAACGGAGATCGCAAGATCTCCGTTGCTTTTTACACAGTGTCGCTATGTTAAAGGAGTTTAACATAGCGAGACAGCTTTAAAAAAAAGCAACGGAGATCTGTGTTGCTTTTTTTTAACCTGTGTCGCTATGTTAAACTCTTTTAACATAGCTAGACAGTGTTTTATACTAACGTAAAAGTCCGGCGACGGACCTTTTCCGTTAGTATATTGAGGGATTTACAACGGGCACGCTGGTTGGGCTGGCCAATCAGCGTGCACGTTTTAGAGGAAGAATTGTATAATATTAATTATGTTTCTTTTCATTTTCTCATCGATTCTTCCAGCATAAAACCACTAATCTATGCAAGATTCTATTAATAAGAAACAAAAAGTGGTACCAAAGAGCAAACAAAGAAGGTATGGAGATGGTTAGAATGGAGCTGCTGAAATCGAGAGAATTTTCTACTAATACACTGGGACTATTAATGGAGATGATAGATTTGGTTTTGAACTACGATTGCTAAGAATTTTATGATCAACTATTTGTGCAAACAAATGGGGTTGCTATGGGTGCTGCGTTAGCCCCTAGTTATGCTAACATTTTTATGCAGGGATGGGAGTCAGCCAACATTTTTGAAAGTGTTTTTGCAAAAAATATTATCAAAATGTTGAGATTTATCGATGATGTTCTGATAATGTGGGATGGCACCGTCAACGAACTAAATAAATTTTTGAAATATATCAACAATGTCTGTTCCTATATTAAGTTTACGCATAACTTTAATACAGAAAGAATTATTTTTTTTAGATCTTATGATCTATAAATCTGATGGCAAATTAGTTTCTAAAATTCATAAAAAAGAATTTCAAAACAACATGTATTTACACTATTCAAGTTTACATCCAAAAAAGACCAAGTGGAACATTGTCAAAGGTCAAATAAATAGAATTAGTAATTTGACAAAAGATGATGAAATCTTTTATGTTGAGGCTGACAATTTTTGCAAGAGAATGTTAAGTAGAGGTTACCCCCAAGAAATGGTAGATAAGGTGATGGCAGAAGAAATTATAAAAAGGAACAATATAATTATAGATAAACCAAAGGAGAAAATCTCTGTAGATTTGACCACAGTTTTAGCATTACAGAATAGTACTGATTCTAATACTATTAAAAGTATAGTTAGAAGGAATTGGGGAATATTAAAAGGAAATAGTGAAATTATAAAGAAATTAGGAGATGAACCAAAATTTGGACAAAAAAGAGCAAAACATTTTAAAGACTTTTTTCAAAAGAAGTTTAAAAATAAGGCTGTGGAAGAAAAGAAAGGAATGGTAAAGTGCTTCAATTGTAATTATTATCAATATTTATACATCAAAAGTCACGAAATTGCACTTGGGAAAACTTTAGTAGAAGTCCCAGGTAGATTCACATGTAGATCTAAAAATGTTTATGTATTAATATGTGTAGAATGTAGCTCCTTTTATGTAGGCAAAACAAAAAGAGAATTGTATAGGAGAATCTATGAACACCACTATGCTATTGGTAAGGGTGATGTAAAAAATGCTATGCGTAAGCATTATGTGGAAAATAGATGTAAAATTAATTTTAAGTGTTTGGTAATAGATTCAGTACATCCTAATGTTAAAAGTATTAATGTAGAAGAAGAATTAGGCTGGTTGGAATACTGCTGATTGGAATACTGCTGGCAGGTTAGATTAAATGCATGTTTTCCCCCAGGACTTAATAACAGAGAAGAATTTATTATGTATTTAAAAAGGAAGGGACTGAAGCATTAGGGATTTTAGTTAGAGGTATTTGTCAGCATTAGGCTGACTGTTGTTTTAAAATTGCTAATTCAGCTTTTAATGATTAATTGTCAATTAAGTTTAATTGACTGCTATTTTAGTATTTAAAAAGGTTTTGTTTAAGTGTAAGCCATTAGTCTGAAAAGTCTCCATTGCAGGAGACGAAAGCACTTACTTTTGGCTTGTATTTACTTTAAATATTGTCTTGAACTTGTGGATTAAATCTTGAATGTAATTTCCTGGTGCTGCCATCATTTTTTTGCTGTTTTGCAAACAAATGTTGAGCAATAATTTGCTGCTGATGTAAGAATAGTATAAATTCTTGCCAGTTTGTTGATGAAGAGGGGAAGTATTCATCTGCTCTAACTGTGATGTGTTCAGGAATGAACCTGGGTTGGTGTTAGAACTGACTGAATGTATAGAATGAAGTAGCTGATGGCCATCTCCTCTTCTCTTAAGGGAATGACATAGTACACTCTGTGCACCCTCTGGTGGACACTAGGCACCTTGCCAGCTACCCTTGATTGAAGGGTTAAAGACAAAGGCTTGGCACAGAATATATAGATGTCTTCATACCGTGCACTTTCAT
>NC_056743.1:314198622-314221122 GCF_019279795.1 Protopterus annectens | reverse complement strand
AGCTCAGAGTCTGCCTGTACTGCCACATTGTCTGCATACAGCAGCTTTGGTGATCTGTCCCCTTCAACCTGTTTGATAATGCAGTCCATCACCAGTATGAACAGCAGTGGGCTCAGAGTTGAACCCTGGTCTACACTTACTCACACTGGGAAACCCTCTGTGAGGCTGAAAACTGTTTGTACTTGAGTTTCTGGGTCCTTGTGCATAGCCTGCACTAATTGTACCAATGTTTCTGGGACTTCAAACCACCACAGTGCTGCCCAGATCAGCTTTCTTGGGACCCTGTCATCTGCTTTCTCCAAGTCTAGGAATGCCCAGTTGGACCCTCCTCATCTCTAGCTTCTTCTCAAGTATCTCTCTCAATGCAAACATCAGGTCAGTTGGGATGCATCCTGATCTGAATCCAAGCTGCTCATTTCCCATCTTACATTCTACTACTCTGCGTATTCATTTATCAATCACCTTCTCCAGACCTTTCATGCAATGTCGTAGGAGTTTGATCCCTCTGTACTGCCTACAGTTATGGATGTCCCCTTTGTTCTTGTACACTGGCATGAATATGTTTATTCTCCAATCAGTTGGGATATGCCTTTCTCTCCACACTGCTATTATAACCCTCAGAAGCCATTTCTCCACTATCTCAGGCAGTATCTTTATCGTATCTGCTGTGACCTCATCTGAGCCTGCTGCTTTCCCTGACATCATCTTCCTTAGTGCTGTTCTTACTTCTTGTAAGGTGGGCTCCTGTTCTTCCCTCAGTTTCAAGGGAGCCCGCAGGATTTTTTGCAGGGGGTTGCAAACCCAGAGCCCTGCCCATGCAGCCCCACCCCCTCTGCTGCCCCCACCCACACAGCCCCACCCCCGCCCATACAGCCATTCCAGTGTCCCATTACTTGGCAATTTCTCCCCATTTGTCATAGACACTGTTCAAATCTCTCAGTGTGCATACTGTTTTATGCTTTACTTCTACAATGATTACAGATATTTGGATTTCATGTACAACTTTTATTTCAAATTTTATAGCCCAAACACTGATAGACATTTACTAAACCTAAACAAAGCAATAGTCTTACAATGAAAAGAGACTTAGCATTAGAACTTCTCTACCTTTGAAACCCACATTCACTGAAACAACATTGAAACCCGCATTAAAAAAAATGTATCTGGCCAGTGGCAGGGTAAGTTTACCTTTGGGCTGTTTTCAAATCATAGACTCCTTGCACACATTTTTAGAACCATGCAAAAGTTATTTGATTAACCTTCCTGACTGTATTATACTATATAATAATTGAATTATATCCCTTGTATAATACAGCACCACTTGTTAGAGTGTGTTTTAAATTTATAGTTCTGAACATTTTTCCTTTAAGCAATGAAACAAATCAAACGAATCAATAATGACAACCTGCCCAATTCAGAACATTTCAACCATAAAGGGCTACTCTACTCAAACTTCTGTCATACAATCTACCAATATCAGTCAATATGCAGAATCTCTGCAGAAGTAAAAGTCATCTGAATAATTCCACATTAAAGAGATCTGAAACCAGTGAAGAGGTTGTTGCTAGAAAACAACTTTATATTTCAGTGTTTCATCTACAAGTTCAATGCCTGCTGCCCTTGAAGAATAAATTGCCTACGTTATATTAAAAAAAATGGTAAGCTGGTACATTGAAATAGGGAATGGGTGGCAAGCTGAAAAACAAGTTCATAGTTATTTGGCATCTCATCCAAAGGAGGACATACTCAGGACTGCAGCACTCCACCCCCTTAAAATACAAATCTACATGCTGTGGGAGTAGAACCTATAGCCCTCTGTATCAAGATGCAAGTATGCTACCTGCTGTGCTGCTTTAAAAATTCTATACCACAATAGTGATACCATTTGCTAAGCAAAACAGTTGCACATTTTAAGCAGGCTTAGCATGAGCAGCAGTAAATTTATCTTCCCTTGAAGCTCACAATTCCTTGAAAATGCACCTGAAAATAAATTCCACCTGCTAACACTAACTAGGGCATTCACTCTCTCTCTCACACACACCTCACCCTCTTAGTGCAAGAAATCTGGACAAAGCCTAAAATAAATAGGAGCAGATTATAAATATTGCTTTCTTGAACTTAGAATATTTGTAGAATCACTGCACCTGCTTCTGACAAAGTACCTTCTTGATGACACACAGGATAAATATATATTTGTGCAGTTATCCAAATCCAGACTGTTTTTAAAATAAAAAAGTCACTTACTATCAATGGACAAATTATGCTACCAAAGACAAATAAGTAGTAGATCAGTAATTGCAAATAGGTCTAATTAAAGATCTGAATAATATTACCTACGTACTTTCCTCACAGTGTGACTCAGCTTCATAACTACCCCAATTTGTGCCAAAGCTGAAGTGCTGAGAGCAAAACAGAATAATGGAATCACTGGAGATAATTGAAAATAGCAGTTTAGAACATTACTTTACTAAAATATTATGAAAATAGCATGAACTGCAAACTTACTTGGGAAGAAATTGAAATGCAAAGTAACATTAGTCATTTAAACATTTCATTTACAGCCCCATGGGTGCTCTATGTAATGAAATAAGTACTTTGCCTACAATTTCATAACATACACTTTTAGATATCTACTGTACCATGATGTATACTAGTTGTGCCTAGTATACATCAAATGCCGTTTTCTTTTTCAAATAGGGAATAAAATGTATTGTTTGAAAAGTAATGTATTTCTACAGTCACCTGCAGATATATTTTACAGGACTTCATATAAATGTATGCATGTATTTCAGTACCTCTTACATTAACCTTTATAAAAAAAATTGTTAAGTAAAGTTATATGTCTATGAACTTTAACTAAGAGCAACCATATGAATGTATTGGTGTGTGTGTGTGTGTGTGTGTGTGTGTGTGTGTGTGTGTGTGTGTGTGTGTGTGTGTGTGTGTGTGTGTGTGTGTGTGTGTGTGTGTGTGTGTGTGTGCAGGATGAGTAGTGAAACCATATGAAATCAGGTTCCTTATTCCTACTAGTTTCATGTTAAATTCAGTTAGGAAATATTTAACATTTAGTCCAGTTAATAAAACTTATAAAGTTAATATTTTATTTCAATGAAAAATGTATGTTTTTCATGAGAATACAGTTTGCTCCACTGTTATAGTTGGTTGTGAACCTTCAAATAATATATTATGCTCTAGATCTCAAGACTAAATCCAAGAAGTTTCCTTTATTTATTGATTGATTTAATTAATTGTACATGGATTTTCAGTTGCCAAATATTTTGCAAACATAATAATCTAATTATTAAGGTATACATTAAGGTTGAGAAATTTTGATAAAGACCTCAATGATATAATGTTCAATGTTTTTAAAATAAGCATAACTATTTGTAATGAACTCAATAATAATTTACTACAGTTTGACTTGCTGATGTTCAGTAGGTCCATCTGTATTAGGTTGGAGGATACCTTGTATGCCAGACACATCACCTCTAAGCATTCTGCAGTATACTGACTATAGTAATAGATCTTTGAGGTGGTCCATGCAAGACCTATTGTTTCGGACTTGTATCCTTTTAAGTAACGTATCTCTGAAGGTATTGCAATTGTTGCATGGGACTGGACAGATACATGCCAAAGTGGGCATTATACAAAATTATTGACCTAATGAGAGCTTTGTAAAGGGGACAACAACATCTGTAGATCTAGTGACAATTTGTTTATAAACTTTGCAATATAGAAAGGCTTTCGTATGACTCTGGGCACATGTTGGTCAAAAGTTAGGTCACTGTACACGCAAGTTCCCAAATGCCAAACAATTGGGTTAGTGCTCAGAGGGCATTGTCATGATTTTGACACCAGTTATTGTTTGGGACAAACCTTTCTGCATGAAGGTTAAGTCATTTGGGGATTCAATAACTGCTCCTAGCTTGCAGTCATCTCAAACTTAGCCGGCCAAAGCCCTTTGGTATTTCCTTTTACTTTTGAGATGTATATGTCAAATAGAAAAAGTCTCAGCACCGAACCCTGGAGGACTCCATTGGTGACTGGTCTCTTCCCCTATTTTGATCTCCTTCATCCTGCAAGCAAGTTAGCAATCCAGCTAATGATGCAAGTGTTTGCTCTTACATTATTCATCTTTTGTACTACACCTGAGTAGGGGATTGTGTTAAAAGGCTTGGCCAGGTTAAGAGTAATGTGGTGTGAACTGTTTCACCTTCATCCATTGCTTTTGAAACAAAAGTCAAGCTTAAACTCTGCCCATGATTTTCAGCCTTTCACACTTTCCTCTGGGCTGTTTTCAAACACATTTTTAGGGTCATGCATACATGTATGCATTCTTTGATTCACTTTCCTGATTATATTAAATTGTATTTCTTGTATCATACAGCACCAGTTGTTAGACTGTTTTAATTTGTAGTTTTGAACTGTCTTCTAGTAAGCAATGAAACAAAATGTATGAACCAATGACAGAACTACCCATTTCAGAAAATTTCAACCATAAAAGGCCACTTAATCTTCTGTCATTATAACCCACCAATATCAGTAAATATGCAAAATTTCTGCAAAAGTCAGTCATCTAAATAATTCCACATTAAAGGGATCTCAAATGAAGAGGTTGCTGCTAAGAAACAACTTTAGATTTCATTGTTTCATCTACAAATAAAGTGGCTGTTGCCCTTGGAGAATAAATTGCCTATGTTACATTAAACAATGATAACCTAGTAATATTGCAATAGGGAATGGATGGCAAACTGATAACAGGTTCATAGTTACTAGGTAATTTGTCCAAAGGAGGACATTCACAGGACTGCAGCATCCACTCCCTTTAAAGTAAAACACAGTACAGTATCAACGATCCACCTGCATACTGTGGGAGTAGAACCCTCAGCCTTCTGCATCAAAAATAAGGCTACTACCTGTTTTGCTACTAGCAATGCAAACAGACTTGGAATAAGTAGCACTAAACTTCTTTTCCCCTGAAGCCATCAGCAAAATTTTTCATTTATTTAACATTTGTTTACCAGGAAAGTACAACTTGGAAGAAAGCAAATTTTCAGCAGAGGCCCAGGGAGAAATTCTCCAGACACAGGCCTTTGTAATATCGGAGGAAACCAGACCACCCAGAGAGAACCCACACAAACACAGGGAAGACATACAGACTCCACACAGAAGGCACCACAGCCAAGCATCAAACCAGAGAACTTCTTGCTCTGAGGCAACAACACTCCCACTGCACCATCCACTTACCACAGCTAAATCTCTCAATTTCATTGCAGAAGAAAACTAGAAAAAGACAGAATTTATTTGGGGAGGAGGCAAATGCCCAAAACCAGGGACACATTGCAAATATTGCTTGTATTATCTTAGAACGTTGCTGAAATAGTGTTTTGTGTTACCATGTGTTTCCAAAAAAGATAGAAAGACTGAAACCTAAAGGGCTATCATTATTTAGTGAATTCCATTTTCACTGATTTGCCACAAAACCACAAATTTTAAGAGGACCTATCACAACTGGACTGGTGGCAATGGCGTGGGTAGAGAATGCAGGCTAAGGTGCAGGCTTTGAACCTGGGTAATTCTAACCCTCAGGTATAAGTAACTGGGGCATCTGACACACACACACACACACACACCTTAACAGAAATGGAGCACAGCTCTGCATAATAAAATGAAACAGCCTGCTTAAATTGAAACTCCTGCATATAGAAATGAAGCAGAACTTACACACCCTTTGAATAAAATTGCTTACTAAAGCACAGTTAGAAAATGAATTCAGGTTTGGACCTAGAAATACATTGCCTAATTGTTTTTATGTCCAAATAAAATGACACAGGGGAATTGTTGCTACAACTGTGGTCCACAAGCAATGCAATCTATTCTCAAATACTAAAGCTATTCTTGTGACAAAATGCTGGTGTTATATAAAAGAACAACTGCGGGTTGAGCAGCTAAAATGTTATACTGTAAAAGGCTGATCAGATCGGAATTATGTTCCATCTACCCTGAAGTAGCAGTTAACCAGTAATGAAAAAATAAGCCTCTTAAGTTAACACTCAACTTAAATGACAGTGTGCTGTGGTCTGAATATGTACGGTGAAAGTTGCTTTCCTGCAAAGTTCTCTGTATTCAGTCTCCAGCATTTTTCATTTTTCACAGCAGAGAATTATCAAATTAGTCAATTTTTACAAGCAAATGAGCATGGTAAATGCATCACGTTTTCCCAACTTCCAGAAGGAAATGTAGAAATATATGAACATTCTTTTAACAGTTTTATAGTTATGCTTTTATTTGTTTTGATATGTTTGTCGTATTTTTTTAACTTTGGATTAACTTGATAAGAAGAGCATCATGTAGTTGACAATGACAACTAAAATGAAAGTGCATAAAGCTCAGAGGCTCTCAGAGCTTATATCTATTTTTTTATTCCTCCTTTGAGGAGTTCTTTATTCTTAAATGAAACAGCCAGCTTAAATGAAATGGAGCACAGCTCTGCATAATGAAATGTCTGCATTTAGAAATTAAATGAAACAGAGCTTACACCCGTTAAATGAAACGGAGCACAGCTCTGCATATGGAAAAGAAACAGAGCACAGCTCAGTCTGCATATAGAAATGAAATGAAATGGAGCTTACCAACCCTTGGGAGTTGACTTAGTGTGACTACCAGGAATTGATGCGATCATTTTTTTTTCCACGCACTTTTGTGTTTTAAATTACATAGCGTGCAGCGCACGCATGAGTCAGGTCTTGCAGCTGTAAAAGTGGGAGGGTGCTCCCTCCTCCTCGCCCTATGGTTCTGGCACCTAAAACAGGATACAAAGGGTGTTCTTAAAGAGGAATGCCCTTTCTTTAAAAAAAAAAAAAACTTTTTTTTTTAAATTAAAATAAAATTAATTTCTCAGCCAGCCAGTTCCAGGGTGGTGCAAGTGCACCCCCTTGCACCTACCTGTGGACACCCATGCTCAGTTTCCTTTAGTTCAGCTTTAATTACTTCATTGAGTAAACCTGTTCTAGCTAATACAGCAAAATATCTCTCTGCTCTTAAAGAAACATGTATACTCTGGCAAAGAAGCATTCCTGATTAAAATAGCAGTGTTATATTTACAACAAATTTAGTATAACATTTTACTTTTAGTACTTTTCTTACTTTTCTGGTCTCCTTATTTAAGCCACTTCTTTACTGTTTTTCATACAGCTACTATTTGTAACTATAAAATTCTGTAGTTATTATTATTATTATTATTATTATTATTATTATTATTATTATTATTATTATTATTATTAAAATATTCAGTGTAACCTTTTTACCTGGAATGGTTTGAATGTGGCGTTAAATCAAATTTACTGTGCTAAACAGCTCTGAAAAACATTTCTTTGATTCTTAACAAAAATGTGCTCTGTTTGTTTCTTTGGCTTTGCCTATCTACCTGAACTGTAGGCCTCGATGTCATTTTTCTCCCTGCCCTAAACCTACCATTCTCTCCTACTAAACTAAATACAGAGATCTGTGCATCCATCCATGTCTTCTGAGAACTGATATGGTATATCTATTCTACACTTTGCTTACCAGTCTCCTTAGTTCTGTAGTTTACTTCCTTTAATTTTACTATCACTTAAACTGGACCTTACCATTTAGCCATTTATTCTGATGAAGTGACCTAAATTTATAACGGGTCTCTACCTTTAAGCTCCCTGGTCCTTGTGTTTGTGTTATATGCACCTTATTGTGTACAATGTGTACGCTTTTTATGTGTTGCTGTACAATGGGCATCACTATCTGTTGCCTATTTTGTATGTTGGTATAATGTCCTATGACAGTGTTAAAAGAGTCGTTCTCTTCTTCCCAACTGCCTCTGACAAAATTAATAGTCCCTGCAGTACAAACTACTCATAAGGACTCAGTCCTATTGAGGCTTGCATTTCCCAACTGGAATGCAGGAGGAATTGTATTAACTGGTTCCTGGTTTTGCCATTTTTTTCAATAACCTTTTTTCAACATGAACTTTAGTATTTGCTTAGAATGTTCAGTAAACCATCTAGCTGGGGATGGTGCACTCAGATTTCTAATTCTTTCAGCTTAAAGCACTGACACAGTTTGCATATTATTTTGGACATAAATGAAGTTCCCTAGTTAGATAGTTCCTCCTTAAATAGCTCTACTAAGATTAGTTCCCTAACTATAGCTTTTGCATTAGCCTTTCATAGTGGGATAGTTTCTGAGAACTTAGCTGTATAGGCAAAAACAACTAAAATATGTTTAAACCTATTGCTGGACTTTAGCAATGGCACAACACTCCATGGTTATAGAAATGCAGACCTTTCAACTGTCCTTATTTTGGAGGAACATTTATATTTCTAGGTTTGATTTACCTGTTCCCAGGTCACACAGTTTTATGGTTCCCCTTCGTCACATGTTATTTTTGAAGCTGCCTAGTACACAGAAAACCGCATACTACATAACCAACATGCTAGTGGTGGCACCAATAATTTAATGAAAGTATTACACTGTCTCTTTGCTAATCTGATTATATTTTCCATCATTTTTGTCACTCTGTTTTTTAAATGTTTTCTCAATAGTATGTCCTGTTCCTACTAGAAGCAGGAAGAGTTGTGTGTTATTTGGTATTCAGATTTTATGCTAATTAGATGTCCAGATTTTTGGCTTTATGGCTGGATGTTCCAACTTTTCAAGGGCATTTGTTCCTATTTTCAATGAATGCAGGTTGAGAGATGTATTAAGTTGGCACCTCTGCAATATGCATTTGAATCAAAAGATTTTTAAATCCTTAGTGTAGGGCCTTCTGGCATTCATGACACCCAACCAAAATTTCTCAAATTCTTTCTTTATTTCTGGCAGTAAAACTTTGCCAGGATAATTCCTTTAGTCTTATCTATGCCTAGGTGAACCCTCACTACACTGCAATGTGCTAATCTTACCACCAGATTTATGAAAGGCTTAGGCATCACCCCCCCCCCCCCAGCATTATTAACTTTTTACAAGTCATTTTGCAGCTCAAAGTATGGGTATGATCCATATCTTCTCCTACAACTTCGGCTATATTGTTCCATGCTCTACTCAGCGCCATTTACTCCTTATGCCTTTTTTAAATTTTTAGAAACTGCTAATATCAAGAGCTGCAAAACTAGACAGACCTAATAAAGCAGCATGTGTTAGGTTGCTATTACATGCGTAAGTTTCTTACCTATAGAAATTGCTACTCTTAACTGCTCCACTGTCTTGAGGCACACTTTAACTGATTGCTTCTACTGTGGTCTGGCAAGCTGCCTCAGGGTTTCCAGGAATCATTTCTGTAAACTCAACCTCTCTTTCCCCTTTCCTTTACAGCCTGTATCTCATTGCTAGTGTACTCTAACCCAGCAGTTTAATGCTGAAGACACAGGTCATTTTTATACATTTATCTGCCTAAGCCTTTACTATAATTGTGACGCGTTTTGCCAAGAAGGACAGCTGCATAGCCTTCCTTCATTGTTTGTTTTCCATTTCTCTGTATACTATACATCCCTCTACTCAAAGTAAAAATTTATTTTATTTAAAAGGCAAAGAATTATGGTTTACTGAAGCAAATTACCCTACAGACTTTCCACTAGTACTGAGTTGTATTAGCCTATTGATTGGTTCCAGCTGATATGTACAACAAATCGTGTTTTTACGCTCGCTTTGCTCCCCTCCCTGCCCCCATATACCACCCTCCCCAGCACACCTCCACTTATTCTTGCAAAACATCCCTCCCATTACAATCACAACCAGCCACACCTGCAGCACCAACTCTAACCGCACCTCCAACCTACCATCAACCTCCCACCTCAAGTACCATGATCCTGCACATTCTACCTATACTCTTTACATTCACCCTTCTTGCACACATTACATCTTACCAAAACACCATTATACCCCCACCAAACAACTTCCACTGCACAACTACAGTCACCACCACTCATGTCACACCATCACACTACTCATACACCTCTCACAACAAATACACCCCAATGCACAACCCACTAAAGCTATCACCTCCACTACACAAACAAAAAGCATCCCTAATGCCTTGCAAACTATCCCTTAGCCTACTTTATCTATCACCCACTTCACCCAAATAAAAGCTACCCCAAAACTTAAACTAATGTTCTCATTACTAAAACTAACATCCTCAGCCATAACAATGCTTGCCATCAGTGAGGACATCCACCCAAACCCTGTGCCCCACAACCCCTCCACTGATAGTCAGCCTAACACCCTCACCCACCCTCAAATTACATCCAATAGGAAACCAACTGACCTCCTTATCTTAAGTCTAAATATCAGAAGTGTAACCAATAAAATCCATGAACTCCACACTACCATAGACTTATACTCCCCTGATATCATCATTCTAACAGAAACCTGGCTCAAACCTCACATTACCAGTGAGCAAATTCTCCATTCAGGCTACAATATCCTAAGACAGGATCGGTTGCATGTATAAACAGAATCTTAATATTCAAATCCCAAACTTATCCCCCCCCCCCAATTGACAAAGAAGAAATAATCTATACCATCCTAAAAGTAAACCAAGATAAGACCAGTAACATAATAGGATGCTACTTCACACCTGGTAACAATATCCCTCCACTAGAAAACCTCCTCAGCTGGGGAAATCATTACCTTCCACAAGAAACCATAATATTAGGTGATTTTAATATAGACTGGCTATCCTGTTCCAACCACCATCTAGCCCACCATCTAAATCTTCATGTTTTTTTCCAACTTATCCAGACAAACACCAGAATAAATAAGAATTGCAACAAGCATTCTACTCTTGACTGGATACTAGTCAGCAAAAGCCCCCAGTCATACACAGCTGGCTGCCTACTGGCTAGCCTCAGTGATCAAACCCCAACTTTCCTGCTCAAAAAACACATATATCAGGCTAAACCCATTACCTATCAGCAAATACATAATAAAGTAAACTATAAACCTGACAACTTCATCTCAGCCCTAAAACACTGCAACTGGACTCCACTAAAATACCTCAACCTTGATGACGATGTCCAATTTTTCAATACCACTTTCCTTAAAGTCCTAAACACCCATGCGCCCACAATATTTACTAGAGTTAAAGCCCAGTCCTCCCCATGGCTACAAAAAGCCACTAGATCAGAAATGAAAAACCGAGATAAAGCCTGGAATCACTGGCGCAAGAGAAAAAAACCTTGATAGAAATTCTGTGAGTTACACAACAAAGTCAAAAAAATTAATAAAACAGGACAAAATCCTGTATTACCAGTCTGCCATGAACTCCACCCAAAACAACCTTAAACAATTCTGGTCAACCATCAACTCCATCCCCCACTCAGGAAAAGTAGAAACCCCTCCACCAAACAAAACAAACTCCTGTGAAAACATTGCTACCTCTTTCAACACTCACTTCACACAAAGTGTTCTATCACTAGCAAAACAACACAACCCCTCTCCCCTACCCCCTCCAACTACATCTAGTAACCTGCCCACTGCATTTGCTTTCTCTCCTATCCCTACCTCCAACATAAAAAAAAACTCTTATCAAAACTAAAGCCCACAAAACTAGCAGCTGACAACCTCCCAGGTGAGTACCTTAAAACTGCAGCTGAAGCCCTAGCCTACCCAGTTGCAATCCTGATTAACCGATCTTTATCTGAAAGCTATGTCCTTTCACAATGGAAAATATCCTACATTATACAGAAAAAAAAGGGTTTGAACCAGGAACAAAACAAAATTCCGGACAACTGCACACTGAAGTAAAGTCCACAGGCAATTATTTAATGGAAACCAGAAGACTAAGTGCTTTCACCATACAACCATGGCATCATCAGAGTCAATGACTACAACATTCTGATCCCCCTATTTAAATACACCACCAATTAAACAATTATCCTTAATTAAAAATTGTTAATAATTAATGGCTGAATACCATTAAACCAGCCATAGAATTCTAAATACTACAATGCTAAAAATTAAATACAACAACAACACATCACCCCCCAACAATATTAAAAATATATATGTTATATATGTAT
Organism: Protopterus annectens; assembly: GCF_019279795.1. NCBI lineage: Eukaryota > Metazoa > Chordata > Ceratodontiformes > Protopteridae > Protopterus > Protopterus annectens. The sequence goes on along the minus strand of NC_056743.1, from coordinate 314,209,069 downwards.
ATACTATACTGTTATACACAGAAAAACAAACAAATAAATACGTACTAAATTACTAGATCAAACCATATAGGATCTGTGCCTTAAGGCAGGCTTGAGAGAGAGAAAATCATTCAATCCTGGGTGTTTAGTTGCGTTAAGCCTCAACTGCCACTCTGCTTCCAGCATAGCAACTTTATTATTAACATCCCCTCCCTGATCAGTATAGACCCGATCAATAACAAAAAATAAAAACTTTTTAAAATTAGAACACTTACAAGAATGGATATACAAGGCATTGTGTTGATCTTTATTTTTAATAGACCTATTGTGTTCCATAACTCTGTCCCTCAATCTACGGGTAGCCATGCCCATGTAGAATGCTTCACAGCAACTACATGTGGCAATATAAACGAAATTCCTACTATTGCAATTACATACCCCCGGGCATGCTAATGTGCGTCCAAACTTACCCACACAAACATACGACCCGTCAGCTATAAACCTACATATTTTGCACATTCCACATTTACCCATCCATGATCTAGAACTTCTAACAACTTTTTCTAAAGCATTCTTGAGATTAATCCCCCTACTAAAAACAATGGTTGGCGTTCTGCCCACTATATCTTTAGTATCTACACTCAAACAATCTTCCCAAGCATGTCTCAAAACAGCACACATTTCAGAGGCCTTCTCATTGTATTTTAAAACAAAAACTGGGCCAGATGTTCTGTTGTCAACCTTATTAAAATTCCCATTCAAAACCGTTTGGTCAATACCATCATTAACAACCCCTCTCTTCAAAATAGGCACATAAATTGTCCTTCTCTTTTTATAAATCTCTTTTTTAATTCTTATCAAAAGCTTCAAGGGGTAGCCACGCTCAAGTAAAAACCCAATTAATTTGTACATCTCCTGTTTAAATACTACATCATTACTTACTAGCCTTGAGACACGCACCATTTGGCCTTTTGCTACCCCTTTTCTCTGATGAAAGGGATGACAGCTATTAAAATGAAGCAATGAATTTGAATAATTTTCCTTCCTGAATATAGTACTACTTAAAACACCTTTACTTTTATCAATAGTAATATCCAAGTAATTGATAATATCTTTGTTCCAAACAAACGTAAATTTTAAAAAACTAGTAGAACTATTCAAATAATCAACAAATTCATTAGCCTCACTTTCATCCCCTTTCCATAGAATTAGCAAATCATCTAAAAAACTATTATACTGAATAATTTTGGAGCTGAACCTACTAGGAAAAACAAACAACCTCTCCCAAGCTAGAAGCACAAGGTTTGCAAAGACTGGGGCACATTTAGCTCCCATCGCTACTCCAGAACACTGCTTGAACACCTCCCCTTCAAATCTCATAAAATTGTTTTGCAGTATGATTTCCATCAAATCATACATAAGATTTAATTTATCCTTACTAACATTAGCGCTCATGTTGAGACTTTCATGAAACATTTCTAAACATTCCACATGTGGAATCACCGAAAATAAATTGGTAGCATCCACCGTGAGAAAACTGTAAGAATCACTACTAGCACTAATTTCACTCAACCTTTCCAAGCAGTGCCAGGAGTCCCTCAACACATGTGCAACACCTACCAAAGCCGGCTTCGATATCACATCAACAAAGGCTGCCAAAGGCTCTGTTTTAGAGCCCCTTGCTGCAACAAGAGGGCTGAAGGCCAAATTGACTATCCCCTTGTGCACCTTTGGAATACCAAAGATGTTGGGCATAACTGGATACTTTACTTGCAAAAAATCAAATTCTGTTTCATCGATGGCACCCTGAAACAGAGCATCTAACAAAAAAAGATCAATCTTTTGGTATGCTCTATTTACTTCATTTATAGACACCCTAGTGTACACAGAACTATCCTCAAGCAGCTTCATCATATAAACCAAGTAGTCAATCTTTGACATGAGCACCATTCCCCCACCCTTATCAGGTTTCATACATCTGATATTGTTGGAAGTTTTAAGTTCCATCAACACTAACCTCTCTTCACTTGTCAAATTATCTGATGAACAATATTTTTGACTACAAATTCTCCTAAAATCACATTCCACAATCCTTTCCAATACGTAAAATTCTATATTAGATGGTGGAATAAAGGTACTCTTCCTCTGTAATAAGGCCCCATTTCCATGCAATCCATCGTTTAAATTATTTTTTCTTTGAAAATATATCTGAAGATTAAGCCTCCTTAAAAAAAGTTTAAGACTTGTCAAAACCTGCGCAATATCCAACTTGAAATTGGGAACAAAAAACCAATATCCTACATTATCCCTCTTCACAAAGGTGTGCCCTCCACAGAATTCACCAACTACCAGCCCATAGCAATTCTGTCTTCTCTATCAAAAATACTTGAGAGATGCATTAACTCTCAGGTTCTAAACTACCTCCTTACTAACAACCTCATATCTAACACACAGCATGGTTTCCGACCATACCACAGCACAACCACTGCCTTACTTGCTTTCAATAATACAATCCTTCAACATACAAACAATGGTTATTTCACCTCTGCAACTTTCCTAGACCTATCTAAAGCCTTCAACATGGTCTCTCATAAACAACTCATCACTGTCCTCAATACTCTAGCCTTCTCTCAATCTGTCACAAGCTGGTTCCAGAGCTACCTGACTGACCGCCATCAATCCATTCTTTGGCATTATGATATATCCCCTCAACTCCCTGTCTCAATAGGTGTTCCCCAAGGATCCATCCTTGGACCCTTACTCTTCTCCATATTCACTAATAATCTAGCCTCTGCTACCAAACAGGCCACTCTCATACAGTATGCAGAGGATTCCACCATCATCTGCTGAGCCCACTCCCTACCTGAACTTCAAAAGACCACACAGGAAGCCTTTTCCCCAGTTGAAACTTGGCTTTCAGATGCACAATTAATACTTAACCCAAACAAAACAAAACTCATCTTCCAACCCACCAAACACTATCTAAACACCCACCAATTTAATATTAAAGCCAATGACAACACCATTATCCCCCAACAGACCACACCAAAATACTTGGAGTTGAAATTGACAATAACCTCAAGTTTGACATCCACATCTCGTTAACCATAAAAAAGTACACAAAAAACTAGGAGCTTTATACAGAAATAAGCAATTCCTCACCAAAACAGCCAAGATTTCAGTTGCAAATAGCCACCTTATCTCCACCCTACTCTATGCCTCTCCAATATTTACCAACCTAAAGCAAAGTGAGTTAGGTAAACACGAAGCTTGCTACAACAAAATGGCAAGGTTTGCCACTGGCGCAAACTACCGTAGCCACCACTGCACATCACTTACTGGACTAGGCTGGCTAGAACTCCCTCACCTCCTTCAATGGTACCAACTCTCACTCGCCCACAAACTACTAAATCATCCTCTACAAGTCCCCTCTCTCCAATATCTATTCCAACCCAATCATACCACCAGACCACTATGCTCCAGCAACAAAAATCAATTACAGGTAACTAGAACCAGGAACTCTGCTGGAGAACCTCTCTTCTCCTACTCCATAGCAAAATTATGGAATACCCTTCCTCACACTATAACGTCTGTGTCATCACGCACTAACGTCAAAGCTGCTCTAAAATCTCATCTAAAAGAGCACTGGGCATGCCCCTGTAACAAACCTGTCTAACATCTCTACCCCAACCTCTCTAATCCCTTTCTTCCACCCCTCTAACTACCTCAGATTGCAGCCAAATACATTGCTTGTAAACCTATATCTCAGCTGTAATCTTAGCCACTGTTATTCAAGGGTAATAGCTGCTAGCTCAGCTATTAAAATACTTGCTAGTCTTTATGGCACCAATATTATAAGTGTTGTACCATTTAACTAAATACTTAATTTCATTTTGAACTATAACTGTTTATTACTATTGTTAAACAAAACCTACCTATACTCCTTGTCTCTTGTAATTAATTGTTGTTTTCAATTGTTTTTAATGTGGAACTTTTCTCCCCGGTCCTCCGCTGAAAAAAAAAACTGTGTCCAGCAGATTTTTCGGGTCAACAAATGTAAATAAATAAAATATATAAAAATAAAGAGGCTACTTGAATTTATTTCTGCCAACTTTTGAGTTTTCCTAAAGTCAGCCTTTAATGTAGTAGAAGGTACTGCCTCCGCTCTTATGAACACAGGCATTGATGTCTTCACTTCTAGTTTTTCTCTTAGAAAAGGCAACTCATACTTTGTGAATGAACACCACCCTCTTACTTTATTTTTCTTCTTTGGGTTAGTCTTCCTACAGACACATTTTAGTTTTAGTTTTTACTTTATGCCTTGCTTATTAATACCTGTTACCTAGAGACTTTTCTTTTTTGATTTTTCTGTCATGAAATTAAAGAAGTGGGCTTAAAACTTTTTTCAGATACTACACTTCCCCTTTTAACTAAATTGGTTCTTTTTTTTTTTTGCTGGTTAGTTTTTCCTTCTTAATGTTCACCTACTAATTAGAATTTTCAGTCCCTTTTTCCATCAATCTTAGCTTGAGAGAATTCTGTTCAGACTATACAATTTTCAAACTTCTTAACTCCTTTCTCTCAAGATTAACTCTTCCAGAGATTGATCCATTCTCTTCAGTTCTGCTAGATACTTCTATTCCCTGCTTTGAAACACATTGACTGAAATTTTGCCTGTATGTTCTGTTCTGCAACACCTTCAGACAACAAAGACATGTCTGCTGTCTGTTTTACAACACCTTTGGTGTGCAATATTTTACTGTGAATCTTTTATTTCTACTGGCTCTACTCTTGCATGCTGCTCTGTTATGGGTTTATACTGACATTTGTCTTAAAATGGTATACATTCTTCTTCTTTATTTATCATCACATGTTTTGTATGTTTAGGACTAACTTTGTTGGATTCATACACTCTTATGAATGGGTCTTATGGTTGCTACCCCACCCTTTTTTCTGAGATAGGCAGAGAGATATCCATAGTCTTATTAATTTGCTCATTCTATTTCCAATACTGATATTGTACACCACTGAAAGAACTACTTTCTTCCCACTCCTCAATAAACTTTTAAATTAAAGAAATGTTTCCTTGTTATTATTTCATGTGTTTGGTCTGGTACTTCAACAACAGGGTGAACTATCTTCCCAAACATGATTTGTATTTCTAATTGATTAATGAGATAATGTCTTGTGTTTCAATTAATGCATACTACTTCAAAAACTTTGTTAATAGTATTTCTCTTCCTACATGCCTACTGCATACTGCCCCGTTATCATTGTGATCAAAGTGACTGACTCTAGCAGTCCCTGCAGCTGTCTGCCACAAAAGAAAACACTGCACTTAATGTACTTTACAGTAGCACAGTAACAGAATGTAGTTTCAAACATTTTAACAGATAATGTATTGTATTCCATAAGCATAACTTCACTAACAGCATGTACTTTGGATAATTTATCATATGCCATAGTGTCTGTGGAGAAGCAACATGCTTTTTCAAAAGTCATAGTTTTCACATGTGTAGCAATGTTACTATCTCTAATATTAATCTAGCTATGTGACCCCTTTGTCCACATTTAAACAGAGTATCTCTAAAGCTGATACATTCTTAGTTACCAACATTTGAATTAGGCTTTACTGTAAGTCTAGACTGCTTGATTCTATATATAGTTTCATGATATAACAACATTAAGATTAATATAGCATAATGTTAAGACTCTTTGAGGTCAGTTTGACACTTTTATTTTCATAAAGCAGTAATGACTTCTTAAACTTGTCAATAACTAACATTTCTAGCATTTTATTTTTTTTTAATTGTTGACCTTCAGAATCTAATCATAAATATACTTTAAGACACATAATTGTAATCTTACCATTTTATTATGAAAAAGTCCAGCTATGAAATATTTGAATTTCTGATTCTGAGGTAACACCACCTCTGGCAAGTAATGCCTTTTTATAATCTTCATAATCAGTTCTTTTAATGACTAGGAAGGCTTTTAGTGGTTCTCTAGTAAGCTAGGCTAAAAAGATCTTGGCCCAGTCAACTCAGCTCCATCCCTCATGCTGGGTGTGCCACTGAAAGGTGACATGATTCTTGGTCCTTCACCTGGTTAATTGTTTTAGTGGTAGAACTGTCTCTGTCATAGTGGTTGATGTGGACAGCGACATTATCCCTTCATCTGCAACAGTGGTGTATTGCAAGTAATTCTTCTATATTTGTCATCTTGGCAAAAAAGCTAAATACACAAGTGCACTCAATTATTACTGCGGTGGTGGTGCTGCGGTAGCGTTGTCACCTCACAGATGTTGCCCATTTAATTCTCAATTAGAGCGTCTTCTGTGTGGCGACATGCATGAATGGGCGTACCTTCATTGAAGGTTGTGCATTAGGTGTGGCAAGCCAGCACGTAAAAATCTACTGCCAATCATTAGCGGACCAGAGTTCCGCTGTGGCGACCCCTAACCGGGAAAAGCCAAAAGACGCAAACACAAGTGCACTCAATTAAATAAAAAAAATCCAAGCACATATCACAGGACTGTTTCTCTCACATTGGGGAAGCTTATACTCAAATGTGTGGCTCATTTATGTTGACAGTGATAGGGGAACTCTTACAACTTTGGCATAAAATGTGTGCCAAAAATGCCTGCTGCAATCTGCACTACTGACTCCACTGGTGACACCATTCTAAGAAAACATTGTAATTTATTATACAAAAATACAGATTCTTCCAAAAAAATCTTACAAATTAACAAAATTTCGCAACCAGTACTTTCAAAACAGTCCCATACCCCCTCCACACACACACACACACACACACACACACACACACACACACACATAAACCATATTTGTGTAGCTTTATTTGAGTGTTTTATCATGTGTGGCTCTGTGTGTTTTCATTGTTACTGTAATTTTAGTTAGCCAGTAGGATGTTTTGGTGTTTATATCTGTGTGTGTGTGTGTGTGTGTGTGTGTGTGTGTGTGTGTGTGTGTGTGTGTGTGTGTGTGTGTGTGTGTGTGTGCATGCGTGTGTGTGTGTGTGTGTGTGTGTGTGTGTGTGTGTGTGTGTGTGTGTGTGTGTGTGTGTGTGTGTGTGTGTGTATCCTTCTCAGATGTTAAGTAGCACTCTCTCTTCCTGAGTCCTATAATAAGAGTGATTTCTAGATTCCTCCTGGTATCTTCTTCCAGGTCTTCCTTCATGCCAGCTCTCTGTCTTCCACAACTGCTGCTCCATGCATCAATTGTAGCTCTCCAAAAAGGGCAAGCAACAGTCCACAGGATATTACTCGGCCTTCCTTTATATAGCTTTAGTCATTTAATTAAGAAAACATGATCTGACTAATACAGCAAAGTTTCTCTCTTTTCTAAAACAAAAATTATTACATTCACAAAATGAAAAATATTATGACCTAGTAAAATTTCAGAATCTGTACCTTTAACACAGTCCCATATAAATGGTTTATGTGTGCATGTGTACACAACAGCTTCACTGTAACAGTTCTATATACAGTATTTACACTCAAATAAAGCACAAAAATACAGCGAGACGAAACACAGCTTCTTTCCTCATAAAATGTGATTCAAACCATTCAATAAAAAAGGGTATACTTTTATTTTGGTTAGCGCATTCACCACTACGCAAGTGGCTTCTTCAGACCATACATGTAAAATAAAAGTATACCCTTTTTTATTGAATGGTTTGAATCACATTTTATGAGGAAAGAAGCTGTGTTTCATCTTGCTGTATTTTTGTGCTTTATTTGGATTATTTCATCAGTTATATACAGTGATTTGTTTACCCGTTGCGTGTTCTGCTTTCTCAGTATTTACACTCATATTCACAAACAAACTTTAGGGTCACGTACTTCAGCGTGCCACGTTATGCTTATATATATGTGAAATAAGGTGAAGTCCCAAGACTGGAAAAACTCCCTTATCAGCCTCAACAAAAAGTTGAGATCCCTCATCAAATCCTCTAAAGCTAGCTATGAAAACAGAATTGCAGCAGATAGTAAAGACAACCACAAGGCCTTCTATAGTTATGTAAAGAATCTCCATGGCAATACCCAGATTTGCTCAAAGCTGTTGCACAATGGCACCTCCTATACCGAACAGATATTGCCAATATACTGGCCAACAAATTCAGTGCCAACTTTACCCCCAAAGGACCAATCACAATACCAGTAGATTGCCAAACACCCAGTATTACTGCTGCACAGGTTAAAACAGCACTGTCCAAGGCCAAGAATACAGCTTCTATGGGACCTGACAATATCCCTGGCTGTGTTCTACATGAACTACAGAGTGAACTGGCACCTCACCTGTGTGCCCTGTTCAATCACAGCCTCACTTCAGGCTTTGTCCCTACCAAATGGCACACTGCTATAGTCATCCCTCTCCACAAAGTAGGAAAGACTACAGACCCTGGGAACTATCGTCCCATTAGCCTGACAAGTCTGATATGCAAAGCTATGGAATGCATCATCATGGACCTAATAAACAAGGATATAAGGATTCTCCAAACTCTGGATCCCACACAGTTTGGTTTTGTGAGGGTAGATCATGCTTGCTCAACCTGGTTGACTTCTTTGAGTCAGTCACCAGAGCTTTGGTTCATAGGTTCATAGGGTAGTACTAAGCTAACTGCCCTTGTGAGCCATTTTAAGCCTAGCCATTTAAGCCTAGCCATTTATCCCTTGTGAGACTCAAACCCTGCACCTTGTGTTTGTAAGGCAAACACCTTAACCATTAGGCCACCCTCCCAACCCCTGGATGAAGGCAAGGTGGCTCATGCAGCCTACATTGATCTGGCCAAGGCCTTTGATACCATTCCCCACTCAGCAATCATAGAAAAACTGACTAAGCTAGGCATCAACCCCTATATCACTAGGTGGGTTGCAAACTGGCTCACAGATAGAACCCATAGTGTGAAAGTAGCTGACTCCAAGTCAGACTGCTGACCAGTCACTAGTGGAGTCCCACAGGGTTCGGTCCTGGGTCCTCTCCTGTTTGGTATCTACTTCTCTAAAGTTCAGGCCAACACAAATGGACTCTGACTGACAAAGTTCACAGGCGATTGCAAGTTGGGAGTCATAATTAGCTCCCCAAGTGATGTCGACATCCTACACAAAGGCCTCACTGAGACCAGTGACTGGTATCAGAACCATGGCCTTAAGCTCAATGCCAAAAAATGTGTCATCATCCCCTTTGGGAAAAACCCGGTTTCCATGAATTACCACATCGATGGTAGTCTACTGAACACAGAAGAGATCTGGGAACACAGGTTGACAGCAACCTCTCTTTTGACCACCACATTTCCACTGTGGTTAGAAAGTCCTTCTATGTGGCACATCTTATTACTAAGGGTTTTGCATCCATGGGTAAAGATGTCATTGTCTCCCTCTACTCTTCCTTCATTAGGCTAGTCATCGAGTACAATACCCCATTTGGTATGTACCTCACTAGATACCAGCAACAACTGGAGAGGCCACAGAAGTACCTCACAAAGAGGATCCTAGGCCTTAATCACTTGTCCTATATGAACAGACTCAAAAAACTCTAACTATTCACTGTATCTTATCGCCTACTTTGAGGCGATCTCTGCTTGACTTACAAAGCCATGTCTGATCCAGCTGTGTTAGAAATCCTACATCTAAAGAAATCCCAATCCCACCACACTACACACTCCAGAGACCTCAACCTCATTACCACAACCAACAGAACAAGCTGGAGGGACAGGTTCATAACCCAGAGACTGCCCATTCTGTGGAATAGACTTCCCATACATGTCAAGCAGAGTGCCTCACTGTCCCTCTTCAAGAGAGATCTTGATGAGTGGATGGGAAATAGAAAATTCACCCCAGGGATCACTCCAGTGGCTCTACTCAACAGAGGCACTGGGATCTAAGGTCGGGTGGCATGATGCCAGGGTAATCCTATGGGCTACGCTTGTAAAGGCTCCAGGACCATTGGCCTAGTACACACCTATGAACCTATATATATATATATATATATATATATATATATATATATATATATATATATATATATATATATATATATATATATATATATATATATATATATATATATATATATATTTATATTTATATATATATCTCCACAACCCTTTTCCCCATTTTGTGCACATAGGGTATCACTTTACCTTTGACAATCATGTAGAGCCAAGGTTTACACTGCCAGGTGGCTAGCCCTGCTGCAGTAATTCTTCCAAACCACACACTCACCCCTATGGCCAATTTAGAGTTCCCAATCTACCTACAGCATATTTTTGGAATGTGGGGAAAAAAATGGAGCACCCAGAGGAAACCCACATAAACACAGGGAGGACATGCAGACTCTGCATAGAAGGTACCCCAGTCAAGAATTAAACCAGGGAACTTCTTACTGTGAGTTGACAGTGCTATCTGCTGTGCCACTGTGCCACCTATGTATATTCAAGCTGGAGG
>NC_056743.1:314183622-314196122 GCF_019279795.1 Protopterus annectens | reverse complement strand
TGTCCATCCCAAATAGGGTTACTACCTGTCCCTCTTTGCGAGGGACAGTCGCATTTTGGGCAGTTGTATCCTGAAAAAAACAAAAAAATGTCAAACGTCCTGAGATTTTAAGGCAAGATATGTTTCTTGTGTTTTCTTTAATAGTTGCATAAAACAGTTATGTTGTCTCTGAAACACTTTAATTAATATTAAACCATATAGGATAAGCAACTCAAATGCTACAAAAATAAGTTTTTATTTTGGCCAAAAAAATAAAGTTCTGTCCTTTGCACTGGCCGTGGGTATGTTTTGCCCTGCGAAATCTCACATTTGTACAAAATGTGTCCCACTTTGGGCATTTGAAAAGGTGGCAACCCTAATCCCAAACCCATCCTGAGATTTACAAATGTATGTGTTCTGCATTTTAGATGAGCCATGTGTATTCGGCGATGGTTGTCTGCTCCAAATCCACCAAAGCATACCTCTGACTGTGGTCTGATGACGTCGGAGGAAGATAAAATACTTTGACAGCACTAAAAGCCAGGAACTTAAAACCAACAGTCAGATCGGTCTGCAATGTAGGCGAGCTGGCCCCTGAGTCACCAAAAGACCTGACTTACTTCGCATTAATAATAATAACACTGCACCCTCTAGAAGTGCAAGTCCTAGAAGTGGCATTTGTTACCGAGAAAGAACAAAACGTTAACATTATGAACATAATACAGCGTCAGGTATAAGTCTGTAAACCCGTGCAAACTTTAGAAAAGTATTCTTCCTACTGACATTATAAGTATTAAAGTCGTCTGAATGTTGCAGACCTGCAAAATGGAATACGCCCTGATTGCGCCTGTAAGTACAAAATTTTACTTTAATTATCAGACATAAGTTGGGATTTTTTTTCCAAATACTTGACTTCATCTTCAAGCTATTGTCCTGCCACTTGTAGTGGGAAAAATCTTGCAGGAAACCTCTAAGCCGTTTTAAATGCTTAAAACAAAATCTTCACATACTGAAGCTGAATTGCTAAATAACTATATTTTGTATGCGTGTTAGAAATGTGTTTTTAATTAAGAGCTGCTGTGGTAGCTTGGTAGGTTAAGCACCTTTCTAAGACCAAACTTCATCTGACAACAGGATTGCCACCTTTTCAAATGGCCAAAGTGGGACATTTTTGGTACAAACATCAGATTTTACAGGCCGACACATACCCACGGTCAGTACAAAGGTTAGAACTTAACTTTTTTTAAAAGCTTATTCTTGCAGCATTTTAGTTTCGTATTTTGTTTCTTATAACATTTAGGTATTTTAGATACAGAATAACTGTTTTATGCAAATATTACATAAAATATAGGAAATAATTTTGTCCTAAAATCTCAGGACATTTGCCATTTTTTTTTAATTTGTCAGGACACAACTGCCCAAAGAGGGACTGTCCCTCGCAAAGTGGGAAAGGTGGTAACCCTATCTGACAAGAACTGAACCGGCAGGATTTCGCGCATTTTTGGATTGACACCCTTCACTTTAAAAGAATTTTGCGAGAATGGAGCACCCACTAAGCCACGAAGTAATAATGTATGCATAATACCTGCACTAACGTCATCCCTAACTTGCTATCATTTTTTATATTTGTTCGAGATGTGCTGTCTCTGAACTGGCAATACGTTTGCAGTTGTGCGTGAATTGTTTGTAGATTTCTTTCAGTCACACAATATAATAAATAAATAAAATAACAGTAAATTATATCTGAGCTTCAAAGACAAAAAGGTTAGTCTCAGATGAAGAATCTGTATAGCCTTCAGAGTGAAATTCCGCAGCTAATATTGTCCTGATTGGGATACGATGAAGGTTGTTTGACATAGCATTTCTTTCTCTCTGCTTTATTACTACAGCTATTATCTTTTTAACTGTAGACGTGTTGTATATAATTGAAATCCTTTCACTGTTTAATTAGCCTACATTTGCATGATATTTATACCGTTACATTTCTTACTATGCACAAGATTGTATGCCCTTTGTCTGCTTACTGTGTAAAACTTTATGCATTATGCCTCTCAACCACTTCGCACAAGAAATCTGGACAAAGCCAAAACGAATGATGGGTCAAGGCTTAAAATAGGGACAATTTTTAAATGTTGCCCTTATAAATTTAGAAAGTTGACAGAGTGATAGCTTTTGCATTGACATGCATTTTCTGAAGGGTATGAAGTGTGAAACGCCAGTGTATGTCATTGTTTAGTGACTTCATCAATCCTCAATGATTCGGCAAAAAATCACAAATTTTGCGAGGAACAGAATAAACACAAGAGACAAAAATGTGGACACTTAAGCGATATGGTATATATTGTATGTTCTATTCAGCTATTTCGTTTTGTTTTGCTTATCTATGAGTTCCAGAGGTGACTAAAAAGAACATGTACCCACTCCACCTACGTGTGAAACGACTTTGAAACAAACAAGTAAATACATTATAGACATCTACAATTGTTATATAATTCGTAGTTATAGTCGTGCCATGCTTTTTATTTGTGTATACAACCATTTTCTACCATTGGTACTTGGAGACGATGTGTCTAATAACTTTGGCATGAAAAATGTGTATTGCTGTGTGACAGCAGCATAGCAGAGTGTTGAGCTCCTAGTGAACTTTACAAGGATGGAAGCTAATTTTCTTTAATTTCCACATTTAAACTTTGTGATTTTGTGATTTTGGTAGTAAAAACAACTTAATACTGATACTTGGGGCTAGGAGACTTTACTGATTACCAGATGAGTAAAGTAAAAAATAAATCGTAATTATTAAATAAGCAGTTAAACAGTTTCTAAAGTTGTGATTTTATAGCTGATATAAGTAATAAATGGCTTTTTATTTATGTTCTTTCATGTCAATATTTAGTTATCCTTAGGCAATCAGCTATGTCTTGATTCATCCTTCAGAAAAAGGTGTTCCATTTGGTAATTTTCACATTGGCTCTCATCAAAAATATTTTATTTTTTTTCCATGCACCTTTATTGAATTATCACTTGTGTCATGGGCAAATTTACATTCATATACAAGTAATCATACTATAATTAACATAAGAAACGTTTTACTTCATATATATTGCTATATATCATATAACCTAAGCCACATTACATAAATTATTCAATTTCTGACTTTTTTAACAAAAAACATCTTTATTAAACCATCACTTACTACATAAGCAATCATACATTTATACAAATGAAAACAAACCCCACCGACACAATTTTTACATCACAAACCATACTGCCACACTCCCAGTTGCAAACATTATACATCACTTATAATCTACCCAATCTTTTTCAGTCAAGCATTACATAGCAAACATACATAGCTCATTTAAGTCCTGTCACCTGTTAAACCTCATCCATTTTATATATAAAAATACTATAAACGTTAACGTTGGAGATCATCGCATATTTCAAGTTCACTTTACTTTCTCTATATTCACATTTTGTTTTTAACGTTTTTTTTTTTTTTTTACAAATTTTCTTTAACACATAGTTTCATACTTTCCTATATAATCAGATAAAAGGCAAAACATATCCAAGGGCTTAAGCGTCAGATTGGGAACATCTCTAACTACAATTACGTCAGAAAGTTGTTATTGTAAATTACCTACTTTCTAAAGAACAAGGAGGTTCCACTTGCATTGAATGGCTAGTCATACACATGCAAAGAAAGACATGGTCTAATATTAAATTTTCAGTGATAACGATCATTTTGCGCAGCATAAAATAATCAAATGTTCCAACCACCAAATAAAGCAACTTTGAACAAAGGGACACATATGCATGTTTTTTTTCATTATTTGCTATTCAGTAAAAGGTTTATAATAATATTGATTAGTATTATTATTGTTTAGGACAAATGATAGAAAAAAATGGCAGGCTTGTTGGAAGAAGGAAGTAGCAACAGAGTTAATTATTTCACAAATTTTACGTTTTTGTATTGGGGTGAGGCGTGGACCAACATTCTGGAAGTTGGTGCACAATTTTAAAAATCCCAACTGCACACCAGACATGTATCTAGTTACTACTATTTGTCACAATGTGCAGTTTTTGCGAGGTGCGCACTACAATTATAAAGCAAAAACTGGGCATACCCCTAAAGCAGTGACACACAAAACGCATGTTTATTATGCACATTTGTTTACTTGTTTGTGTATTCATTCAGTAATTTGTTTATTTTCTTAATTTGTTAACCAGTGGATTGAGTACAGTTTTCCTCAATGAAACGTTTAAAAAAGCGGCCTGCTGCGTTTAACGCATTATTTAATTATACATTAACTGGACTGTGTATGTGTAGTAGTCCGTTTTTCTTAAACTAGAAAATAACAAAGCAAACAATGAACCTATTATGGTATTAAGAATCAAAGGAACAGAAAACATTGATCATTGTCTGGGGACTGAGCCCAGAACCCACACATTCCGTGCCTAATTGTTCAAATACCCCTTGTTGGGCCAGTGGCAATAGGGTTGCCACCTTTTCAGATGGCCAAAGTGGGACAATTGTGGTACAAACATCAGATTTTGCAGGCCAAAACATACCCACGGCCAGTACAAGGGACAGAACTTCACCTTTTTTGCCTAAATAAAAGCTTATTCTTGTAGCATTTTAGTTGCTTATTCTATTTCTTATAACATTTAGGTGTTTCAGATTCAGAATAACTGTTTTATGCAACTATTTCATAAAATATAGGAAATCATTTTGCCCTAATATTTCAGGACAGTTGCCATCTTTCTTACAATATTTTTGCAGGACTCAACTGCCCAAAGAGGGACTGTCCCTCGCAAAGTGGTAACTGTAAGTAGCAATAACAGTCATACGGAACGCTGGTGGTCCTGGGTTTAATCCCCAAAAGGAATTAGTCTTCTCCTTTCCTGTTGAGTTGTTATTCTAGAAAATATACGTGTGACTTTTGCGAGTACTCACTATTATTAAGATACGTCCCAGAAAGAAAGGATTTGTATTTCCTGTATTGAAAAGGTGACCTCTTCGCTTGTTAAATTGGAGCTTTGGTGCTTCAGCACAGCCTGGTTACACGTCTCACAATCCATATTTTTGCCTTACATTTTTGGTCTGATCCTCATAATTTATTTATTTTCAAATCACTGAGTATTGAAGCCACTAAATAATCACATGCATTTGTGTCTCCAACTTCGAATCCTTCAGAAAATACACGTTAACTTAAATCATGTTATTCCAGCAACTTTCTGAGAATTTAAGAGAAATATTTAAAATGTGTACCTATTTTTGGGCCTTTGTCCCCCAAGTATTTAAGGTTACTCCGGATTTCCTGCGTTAATAGGTTGAGATGTATGCCTGTTAATCAACTGTTTTTTACAGAATCATTCTGGCAGCATCTAACTATTAACTCTTTGAAACTCATAGGCATGAATAACCTGGTTGGGCTAATACTAGAAGCCCCTGCTTTGCAGGCTCCTTAAGTGTTGCTAGGATCCTGTCACATATTTAAACACAGTGACTTTAAACTGGGTTCCCTTGCAATTCTTTTCAATTTGATTTTACCCATGCTACCCCCTGAGCTTTTATGCTTCTCCACATGTTTTTTAAAAAAACATAGCACTGACCTTCAAAATAATATAAGATGGCCATAAACAGCAATGAAGCTACGAAATTTCACACTTACGTGTGCATTGCAAGTACCAGCCCATACCTCATCTAGTTATAAGAAATTGCTGCTTGCCCATTAACGGTTCCGACTTTTCGTAAAAAATTAAAAATCCACAGCAAAAAAAAAAAAAAAATAGAAGAACGAAAAGGTACCCAGCGTCTCTGTAACTAGGACTTTTATCAGTCTCTGTTTCAGAATAAAGTCCCAGCATATAACCACCAAACCTGTCCAATGTAAGGGATTACACTCCCCCACCACCACACACACACACTTCCGTCCCTGTAATGTATACAGCTTATTTTGACAAACACCTACGATTCTGTGCAGTACTTTGCCCTGGGTGTTCTCTGAGACCCAATTACCCCATCCCCCTGTTATCATCAGCATCCAATCTGCTACATCAAGATAGGTGATGCAGTAGTAGTTCAACTGTTGAAAAGAAGAAAATAATTGTTTTAAAAGGCTAAAACTACTAGAGCTTGGTTCTGCAATCAAGGGTGTAGCTAGGCATACTCAGTGTACTAAAATGAGTATTTTTTTCTGAGTATCTCTTCAAAAAGCACAGAATGTTTAGAACTGTGTAAATGGATATTCATGGTATAGCGGTACACAAAGAATTATTGTGCAAAAGGAATGCACCTTTAAAGCTAGCTTTTTATGGAAATAAATTGTAACAGTTGAAAATAACATGCTACTTCCCATGTATGTGGGGGTAGCATGTTGAGGGCTGAGTACAAAATGACAAGTGGGTAGTGGGGGCAGCAACATTAGGTTTGAGTACAAAATGTAAATCTCTGGCTACACCTCTGTCTACAACTGATCAAAACTTGTTGTGTCCCCTGAGCAGTTACAATAACACAGAAAATGTTCTAAAACATACTAAATCCAAAAGTATTTATTTATACGTTTTCCTCCATGCTTCTCTAATTTGAGTAATCGTCCATTATTATTTTTACTTATTTGTTTCAAAAATCTGTTCTGTCCCTCATAATTTTCATCGATCTGCGATTAAACTATATTGGTTACAATTTAATACTTACATCCAACAAATGACTATAGGAGTCCACAACTCTGAGATCGCACTACATTGAGGGAAAAGTAAAATTTACCTTCGCACTCGATTTCCACTCAAACCTTTCTTAATCTTACAATTTACACTGAACACCTACCCGCAGCATTTAATTAATTGAACATGTGCAATTCTATGTGTATGAGTGACATGTATGTAAATGAACTACCACGACGTCACTGTCAAATCTGCATTATTAACGCCATTTGGTATGTCAATCACGGTTGCCACGGCTGCGCCACGCCCACTTTACGTAAAAAGGACGGGGAGGTACTCTCGTATACGATCTGTAGTACGCGCACCTTACTGCTCCCAAAATACATATCTGTTCATAACCTGGTAGTCGCCGGTGTAAGCGTAGCAGAGTTTATAATACATGCTCCTGATTTTTGAACTGCGCATTTACAGTTTTGGCTTGAAACTGGTTTATCACATAACAGGTTACTAGTTAAGAAATAATATTAGATATATTCGTTTATTTGCAGTTGACTGCAGACTTCATCATTTTTATAACGAGCTGTCTGCGCACAAAGTTATAACAGTTTTCCTTTGTCATATATTTCTTATGCATCGTAGGCAATGCTTTGCAAATGGTTTGTAGTGCATGGAAATTTATCTGTTCCATGTGTTACTGGATACAGAAAAAAAAGTGTATAAATGGGAAGCGTTTTATTGGCTTTTTCAAAGCCATTGAAACAAGGGTCCCCATGCCTCCCGTCTGCTATGATTTGGGCATAGGTCTGTTTTACGCTGTCAGATTTTTTATTACTTGCTTTTCCTAGATTTATCAGTTTTCTTTATCACTTTAAACCTTTTTTGGGGGTATTTCAGGCTATATACGTTGCAACACATAAACCAAGCCTGCACACAGTTTTCTTATTGTTAACTCTAAATGGTCTGCTACCTTAATACTCCTTTCTTAAAAATATCGAAGTGTTCCTCTTTTTGACAATCTGCTACGATGTTTTAATGGGCAGTGCTAAGATTTTTAATTTTTAAATGTTGATAGGTATGTGTCCCTCTGTAGAACTCTGCCATCATGTCTGTTTGTAACTATTGCAGAACAAAGTAACCAAACCCTTTGTCCTTGCTCTTTAGGCTGACACTGACCCCTGTTAGTATCTAGGGGGAGACTAGATCTTGTCATGAGCACCTTTGTGATGTCAGAAAGGTAATTAACAAGCTTGTCTGGTCACATTTTTTGGACCATGATCGTGATTGGAGTTCCATGCACTACGTAGAGCATTGCGCACTCCCGGTATTCCCAACTTATTACGTTGTTGGAGACCTGGATCATGGATGTCAGGAAATTTAACTCCAGAGCTCAACTAGAGGTGTTCTTGGCATCCATGTAAGGGTTTTGATTGTTGAGACCAGATCATAATCATTCATATTTATAGATCAGTATGTTTACAGATGACATTGTGATCTGTAGTGAGAATAGGGAACAGGTGGAGGAGACCCTGGGGAGGTGGAGATATGTTCTAGAGAGAAGAGGAATGAAGGTCAGCAGGGCTAAGACAGAATATATGTGTGTAAATGAGAGGGAGGATAGAGGAACGGTGAGGATACAGGGAGTAGAGGTGGCGAAGGTGGATGAGTTTAAATACTTGGGATCAACAGTTCAGAGTAATGGTGAGTGTGGAAGAGAGGTGAAGAAGAGAGTACAGGTAGGATGGAGTGGGTGGAGAAGAGTGTCAGGAGTGATTTGTGACAGACGAGTACCAGTAAGAGGGAAAGGGAAGGTCTACAAGAGGGTAGTGAGACCAACTATGTTATATGGGTTGGAGACAGTGGTACTGACAAAAAGGCAGGAGTCAGAGCTGGATGAAGCAGAGTTAAAGATGTTAAGAAGACAAGGGTGGACAGGAGTAGGAATAAGTATATTAGAGGGTCAGCCCAGGTTGGAAGGTTTGGAGACAAAGCCGGAGAGGCAAGATTACGGTGGTTTGGACATGTGCTGAGGAGGGATGCAGCATATATTGGGAAAATAGATGCTAAGGATGAAGCTGCCAGGTAACAGGAAAAGAGGAAGGCCTAAGATAAGGTTTATGGATGTGGTGAGAGAGGACATGCAGGTGGTTGGTGTGACAGAGCAAGATGCAGAGGACAGGAAGAAATGGAAACAGATGATCCACTGTGGCGACCCCTAATGGGAGCAGCCGAAAGAAGAAGACTAACTGCCCTTTATGGACAATTTTAAGCCTAGCCAATTACCCAATGTGAGAATCAAACCATCCCATTGAGTTTGTAAGGTAAGCATTATGCCAACCTCCCGAACTATGAATTTTTGCCATAATTAATGGTGAGTGTTATCTGCATTTTTTTTTAATTATCAGCATTTTAAGGTTTAAACATCCTACGGCAATGAAAGTGTGAATAAGATTATCTTTATTCAAAACTGTAAAGCATATGACTTAAAATATTGCTGACTGTTTTCAAAAGAGACTGCCTGAAGGTTTGCGATTTGCTCTTTCGCTGCCAGTGACAGGAGTAGTGTAGAGTACCATAAAACTGCAAATAATGTGAACGAATGCGACCCTTTGTGCATAAGGAAATGTTATCAAAAGTTTGTGTTAGATATCTAAGCCACAGTAAGGCATGACTGCGTCTGTCACAAGTTACACACACACACACACACACACACACACACACACACACGATGGGATGTGCACCCAACGAGTATTTTAGTAAAAAAGACGTAGATCAGAAACTATCCATGTTTTCCACAAACCCAATCTTGTGTTATTGCATTCACAGGGCAAGTATGTTTATTTATTTATTTTGTAATAATATGACATTAAAATATTTTTTCAGTTATTTGTTTTTATTTGTGATTTGCTGCACCTCAGGGGAAAAAAACATTTCACGGATGTAAGATGTAGATAAACGTAATTTCCCCGCAACGCTGTGATAATAAAATTAAGTTTTGCTTATTCCAGATACTTTGACGTAAAAATGTAGTTATACAGTAAGCAAACTATTACTTTATGCGTGCTAAAGAACAATTCATATTGCTTAACTTATATTATAAATAAGTTTTCCATCTAACAGGAAAAGCAAATATACGTAGAAATTAAATTTATTTATTTATTTATTTGACACTTGACATAAATAATTGCGAACCGCAGTCTCTTAACCTTGCAAAAACCGCTGACGTCAAATAATCTACAACCAAGTCTTAACTTCTTTAATACAATAATAATAATAATAAACCGTTTGAAATCTGATAATATTTTCATATAAGATTATAAATTTGCAGTCCATGATCACTAGAGAAGCTACTAACATATTTCCGTGCGTGGTTTATGTTAAGTATTCAGAAATAATTAAACTTTATGCCATTTGGAATATTTGTATTGAATGTTATATGTTTAATAAGAAACATTAGCTCTAGATGATTGTCATTGTTGAATGACACACAATCCCATGCACAAAAATGAGAAGAGGGGTTGTGGATGGATGGATGGAGTTTTATTAAGAGTAAGTTTTTTGTTGTTGTCACGATTTTCTTACGAGTTGCTTTACAACTGCATCTCTAAAACAAAAGTTTAAACATACTGTCGAAAGAAAATAAATTAAAACTGGCTTTTCGTGAGAAGTTGGAATTGTTCCGTTGATTATGTGACACGTTTATTCATCGAATACTAATATATTGGTGTAGTAATGCTACTGTTATCTGCGTGTTGTTGCACTTTAAAAGTTGCAGTTAAAGTAAAAAAAAAAGGTTGCAGTTAAAAAGAATTTGGTTAGATTTTGTATATTTCAGACGGATACATTTTTATGTTGATTTTCTGCATTGTTTGTTATGAAATTATGCCTTTTTAAGTGTTTTGACTTAACATTTTTAAATGTAGGCTATATAGATTTTACATACCCCATTTATTTAACAAGATTGCTTTACTTTTTATTTTATATATATCCTTTTATGTCTACACAAAAATATGCTAGAAGTAATTGTTGCATTTTTGTAATTGTTTTATGCTGAAAACTTTGGTAAACTCATGATTTGATGGCAGATAGATAAGAACAAAGCTGTATTGCTGTTCTAATGGCTATCCTGTATGACTGTGCATTTCTAATTCTCTGCTGGCTGGATATATTTTAATAGAATACAGTCAATTATTTTATGTTTCTGTAAGCACTTTTATAATAGGAAGATTATTATCATGTTCCATTATTTCTGCTGGGTGTCTGTGTAGGA
This sequence comes from Protopterus annectens, assembly GCF_019279795.1. Classification (NCBI taxonomy): domain Eukaryota; kingdom Metazoa; phylum Chordata; order Ceratodontiformes; family Protopteridae; genus Protopterus; species Protopterus annectens. Next base: position 314,185,213 of record NC_056743.1, on the reverse strand, counting down.
TAATATTAATGTTTTTACTGTAGACTGGTAAAAAGTATACAGTAATACTATTTAAATGCATCTTTTTTATAACATACTTAACCTTTTAAACAGGCTCTATTTATTAACATTCAATCATCAAAATTGTCCCATTCATTCCTTATTTATTGTTGACATTCACATACAATAACTCTAAGAAATTATGTTAACAGTAAATGCAATTTAGTTGCATATTTCAATTCAGTTTTCATTTTTTGCAGCCATTATAGAGACATATGCATGTGCGCGCGCACACACACACACACACACACACACACACACACACTCACACACACACACACACACACTTAGAAAGCATATTCTGACATTTGCAAAAGACATTTATGAGATTAACAACACATTCATTTTCTCAGTCACCACTGAAGACCCTCACTACTATTGCTGCCAGCACAGGCAAGGCAAATTTAAACAATCTCTCCCTACCTTCTCCCAATTCATTAACACACGCATATTTGAAATGCTTCTCTACTATCCAGATTTTTCAACAGTTTCTTACAGTAATTTAAAAGGTACTGGAACTCCATTCCTTTGGGCTACTGAATCATTGCACACCGGCATGTTACCTTCTCACCTCTCTCCTCTTACCTGCTGCCATTAGCTCTTCTTTCATCTACACTTTTGGACCGATGAGAATGGAGATCTGTGCATGTGCCACTATGATCTGACATATTTAGCTGGTGCAATTGTCCACCTAGCTTCCTCTCTTTCTCAGTTCTTACTACCTTGTTAGACTGAAATTTAATAGGAACATTAGATAGGAATTTATTGTTGGAGGTAATCCCTGCTTTGTACCATTACAGATTTACTGTTCTGAGTGTACCTATGTCTCCTGATTCTGACTGGCAATGCTTTCATGCCTCACTATATAGATCTGGTCGCTTCACCCCCATTATTTTATGTTATTTGTTTATTTATTTTAATTATAATAACACAGAGGAAGAGAAAGCCATGCCGTTAAAATGCATGCACGTGGTTACTTGTACACTCCCCTCCCCCTAATCATTTTGTTTATCCTACTTTTCTGAATACTACCATTCTTGAATTATCACTGTAATTAGTTACTTATTTTTTTATTTAATCCTTTATTGACCAGGTTAGTCCCCCTAGGTTAATATCTCCTTTTCAGGGGTGACCCAAGGTAGTATTTACTTTTAGGGGAAACTTGCTTGGCCAGAACGTTAGGGAACTTCTCCTACTGTTTTCAATAGGAGGCATGGGATCTTTTACATCCACCTGAACTATGACCAACTTATGCAGATGGGGTCTCAGTGTAACATTTCATCAGAAAGACAACACATTCAGGAGTGCAACACCTCCTTTATGCTGTACTGCAGTGTCAGTAATCAATCTACTGGTGTGGGAATAGAACATACAGCCTTCTGCACCAAAAATGAGTGTGCTACTTGTTGCACCACTGACACTGGACTTCTGTAGGGTTTCATCATAATTATACCATGTAAACACTGCATTCTGCTAGCTATACCCCCTGAAGCTTCCCCCAATTATCTACCAAAATATCATAGGGTACAGTTTCTTGGTGACAATATCAGTC
>NC_056743.1:314073622-314178622 GCF_019279795.1 Protopterus annectens | reverse complement strand
CCATAAATAAGGTATAATATGCAGTGGTTATAGCTGAGCACAATGCACACATTATAATCACCGAAGGAAGAAATGTGCAGACCATTCTGACCTCAAAGCAAAATGAAATTCAGCACTGTAAACAGCACATTTTTCTTCTGACAGTTGCTAGCAGAGCACTGTTTTTCTTCACAACTCATACACTAACAGCTTGTGTTATTCTCATAACCTTGTTTGCAGAAATATCAGGGCTGCCCACAACTGCTTGTCGCTTTAGCTGATTTTTTTTTTTTTTTTTCCTTCTTCCATGATTTCAGATGCTGTACTTGTTAACTTTAATGCATGACTTCTTATGAAATTCGATTTTTGCACACCATAATTAGTAATATACTGCTCTCTTAAAGCAGTTTTCTGCAGAAGGCTCCACTCTGCTTAAGAACATGTAATCATTGCTAACAGTGCAGTACTCTGAAAATAAAACTGTAAATGATGATTATCTTAAACTGATCGTGCTCTTAATTTCATAAATGAAGCTTCTGTGAGCTATGGAGATGACTGCTAATATAATTTGTTTCAACCTGTTTCTCTTTGAGCATTTACATCTGTGCTACTTCAAACATTTAATTACCAGCAAAATGTGAACTGTATATAACCATATTTATTTTCTTCTACATTCCCAAGCCATATCCCAACTGCTTACTTGTAGCTACTCCATGTTACTATTCCTAGTAACAAGAGACATCCTAGATACCTGCCTCCACATTTTTATTCATAGAACCCTCAGGAAGGTCTTGAGATTTTTTTTTTTTGGGGGGGGGGGCATTTTCATTTTCAGTCTACATCCTTTTGAGTTAGCCTTCCTGCTGTTCCGAATGTTTACCAAATGCCTATCACTGGTGTTTTCTCATCTCACATTAATAAAGATACACATATCTGAATGACTGCCTGATACGAGGGATTTTTATCCAGATTCTAATGTTTCTGATCTGCAGACACCTTAGCGTTTTCAGAATCTGCTTATCATGCTGAGCAAAGAAAACTGTATTTTCTCCTTTCATGTAAAAGATTTTGGGCTCTATCAAACTTAACAACTTGCATAGTTCTTTCTTTCTCTTGTTCTTTCTGTCTCTCTCTCTCTCTGTTTCAGGATAGAGGTTATCAGACACAACTCCTTTCTTCAATTAATCAAAAAAGAAAGTCTGATACCTCTGCATTTCAAACTTTATTTCCAATGCCCTTCAGTGCTGTATTGCACCTTAAAACTTAGATGCCCTCAATTTTCTTGTAACCAAGAGTGATATCCAAGTTTACAATTTTTAGCTTCATTCATCTCAGAGTCTGCACCCCTCAAAAAATGCATTGAAGCACAGAAACACTACACATCTCTCCTTCTCTGTCATTATGCATATATTGCATTGTCAGTTACATGGCTGTGAATGTTTTCCTGCTACTATTACAAATGACCTTTTCCACAGTGTGAGAAGTTACATACACCACATCACACCAGCAACGTGCATTTCAATCATCTGACTTGGTTTCCAAATGATCTCCTGGCAGTCATCACTATCTAAAGTAATATGGAACTTCTGTCACTCCTGGAGACAATGCAGACAGTACTTGATTCATGAGTTTCTGGTCCTGCTGTAAAAACAAGAATTAAACAGAACTTGCTTCAGATTGCTGGACTAGGTATAGGCCAAGGATAGGTGACATGCTATGTAGCTTTTTTCTAAGTGCTACTGCAGACAGTGCATGTACAAGTTAAAGAAAGATGCCCATACACTTGTTCTAGCACTCCCATGTAGCACTGAACATCATTTAAATGTAGTGCATTTTAGCCATCTTCTTTATATATGAAACAAGTATGCTATCAGTAAAATAAAAACACTTAATTGGAAAGAATTGTATTTTATCAGCAATTAATGAAAGGCAGAGATAAACTGCAGTGAAAATAATTTCCAGGTGACCAAAATAAATGTGCAGCTTAATCACCTACAAGTTAGTAATAACAGATCTGCCAAATATTACATATCGTTCAGCTGCATTAGGAGGATACAGTGTGGGTTATTCCCCCATGATTCTGGCACCCCCATGTCCATAATAGAGATTGGAAGTAATGCAGAATGAGGCTGAGGAAGACAGGTGCACATCCTGTAAAAATATGGATTAGCCTGCCATTGACAGCAGTATATCCACTTCCTGGATAATGCAGTGAGTCATCACTAGGAGGCAGTAATGCGCAGTCAAAACAATTCCTACGAATGCACATGGAATCTGGTGCTTTCGCCATTCCACACATCTACCTAAAGGGAGCAGATGCATAAATGTTAGAATTATAAGTCCAAGGATCTTTTAAATAAAGACTATTTCCATCCATCAGTTTGAAATCACAGTTAGGCAGATCTTGTCGCTGCTGGGTATTTCCTATCAAGGTTTTACATTTCAATCTTTTTTAAATCTGCAGATGCAGTAGTTTACTAAGCCTTATATTGTTTTGAATCCGTGTTGTACTCCTATCCCACTGCATGAGTAACTGTAAAAGAAATTCCTGTGTGTTAGAATTATCTTCAGACATCATTGATAAGACTAATATATGACAAGCAAAATCTTTTGAAACCCAACAAATCTGCTCAGGAATAAGAGACTTCACTTGGCACATATTATGCCTAACTTCTCCAATCAGCTTACCCTCTTTTACACACACACACACACACACACACACACACACACACACACACACACACACACACACACACACACACACACACACACACACACACACACACACACACACACACACACATCTCAGTTGTACAAATTTTCATAGAATGTCCAGATTTTTGTCTCATATATCTGTTCCTCATTAAATTTTTGATTTTCTGGAGTTCTGTGAGAAATCAGTGAGGTTTGAATTCACTGAGTAATGACAGTTGTTTGAGTTTCAGACGTTGTATACTTCAGAAAGTGCATGGTAAACAAGACCTTTTATTCTAGCAACTTTCTAAGTTTATAAGAGCAGTATTTAAAAATTGCCTCTATTTTTGGGCTTTGTCCCTCTATTATTTTTGTTTTTGTCCAGATTTTTTTGTACCAAGAGGTTGAAAGCTATGCACACACACTATTATATTTAATCTCTCTCTCTCTCTCTTGTTGTTGTTGTGTCTTTTGGCTTTTCCCGGTTAGGGGTCACCACAGCGGAACTCCGGTCCACTAATGATTGGCAGTAGATTTTTATGTGCTGAGTTGCTGGCCCTGATGCACAACCTTCAACGAAGGTACGCCCATTCACGCATGTCTCCACACAGAAGATGCTCTAGCTGAGAATCGAACAGGACAACGTCTTACCGTGAGGTGACAATGCTACTGCAGCACCACCACCGCAGTTCTCTCTCTCTCTCTCTATATATATATATATATATATATATAGAGAGAGAGAGAGATAGATACTCATGACATTCACATTTACTGCTGCAGTACTGTTGACATACTCATGACATTTACATTTACTGCTGCAGTACTACTGCAGAGCTCATCATATTCAATGTTAAATTACTTAAAAGATAGACAGATATGTAGGTATAGTAAATGTATTATTCAATACAAAAGTCTGCAGTACTTCTGAAGTACTCATAACATTCACATTTACTGCTGCAGTATTTATGACATTCACATTTACCACTGCAATATTGCTGCAATAGTAATGACATTCACATTTACCGCTGCAGTACTGCTGCAGTACTCATGACATTCACATGTACTGCTGCAGTACTGCTATTAGTATTCATGACATTCACATTTACTGATCTAATACTGCTGCAGTACATGACATTCAGATTTACTGCTGCTGTACTGCTGCAGTACTCATGACATTCACATGTACTGCTGCAGTACTGCTGTAGTATTTATGGCATTCACATTTACTGTTCTAGTACTGCTGCAGTACATGACATTCAGATTTACTTCTGCTGTACTGCTGCAGTCCTCATGACATTCACATGTACTGCTGCAGTACTCATGACATTCACATTTACTGCTGCAGTACTGTTGGCATAATCACGAGATTCACGTTTACTGCTGCAGTACTGCTGGCATAATCATGACATTCATATTTACTTCTGCAGTATTGCAGATGTACTCATGACGTTCATATTTACTGATGCAGTACTGCTGATGTTCTCATGTCATTGACACATTTACTGCTGCAGTATTACTGATGTACTTATGACATTGACATTTACTTCTGTAATACTGCTGCATTTCTCATAACATTCACATTTATTGCAGCTGTACTGCTACACTACTCATGATATCCACATTTACTGCTGCAGTTCTCATGACATCCACATTTACTGCTGCAGTACTGCTGTGGTACTCGTGATATTCACATTACTGCTGCAGTACTCATCATATTCAAAGTTAAATTACTTAATAGTAAGACAAATATTTCTGTATAGTAAAAATGATATTATTCAATTGAAAAGTCTGCAGTACTCGTAACATTCGCATTTGCTGCTGCAGTTCTCATGACATTCACATTTGCTGCTGCAATACTACTGCAGTGCTCATGAAATTCACATTTACCATTGCAATATTGTTGCAGTAATCATGACATTCACATTTACAGCTGCAGTGCTGTTGCAATATTCATGGCATTCATATTTATTGCTGTAGTAGTAGTGCTGTAGTACTCATAATATTCACTTTTACTTCTGCTGTATTGCTACACTACTCATGATATTCATATTACTGCTGCAGTTCTCATGATATTCAAAGTGAAATTACTTAAAAGTAGGCAGATATATCTATATATTAAACATGACATTATTCAATACAAACATCTTCAGTATTACTGCAGTACTCATGACATTCATAATTACTGTTGCAGTTCTGCTGCAGTACTCATGACATTTACATTTACTGCTGCACTATTCTTGATGAGTATGTCAGCAACACTGCATTTGCCTCTGCAGTATTTCTGACATACTTATGACATTCACATTTTCTGCTACTGTATAGTTGCAGTATGCATGATATTTATTTTTATTGATGTAGTATGGCTGCAGTACTTATGATATTCTCATTTCTGCTGCAGTACTTATCATACTCAAAGTTAAATTACTTTAAAGTAAGGCAAATACGTCTGTGTAGTAAACATGATATTATTCAATACAAAAGTCTGCAAAATAAAGGGTGTTTTGTTAATGCTACCGATATGTTTTCAATATGACAAAGAAGGATTAGAAAATCATTTATTTTTCATGAAAAGAGAAAATAAAGATAACAGATTACATTTCAGCTTGTGACACCCCAAACAAGGAAACATACTTTATGTTTGCAAATATTCATATTTAATGAGCACAAGGGATGTTCCGTATTCAGATATCTAAAAATTAAGTGCACATGTGATCTTCTTCTATCTCTCTAGAATGATTGAACAGCAAAAGCGTACTTCAAAATGAGTACTATTATAGCGACATCGAGCATCAGTATACCCACAGAAAAGATTCCAGTGAATCTACTGTTGCTTTTGGCAAAGTGATTTCAATCTGAAGTTGCAATGTTCTCTGTTTTGACAGTTTGGGTGTACAAAAACATTCTCTGCATATTAACATTTGTAGTCACACTGTGAAATGATTATATCCATGCAGATCTTATTCTTCTTTTGGCTGCTCCTATTAGGGGTCGCCACAGTGGATCAACTGTTTCCATTTCTTCCTGTCCTCTGCATCTTGCTCTGTCACACCAACCACCTGCATGTCCTCTCTCACCACATCCTTAAACCTTATCTTACGCCTTCCTCTTTTCTTGTAACCTGGCAGCTTCATCCTTAGCATCTTTTTCCCAATATACTCTGAATCCCTCCTCAGCACATGTCCAAACCAATGTAATCTTGCCTCTCTGGCTTTGTCTCCAAACCTTCCAACCTGGGCTGACCCTCTAATATACTTATTCCTAATCCTGTCCATCCTCGTCACACCCAGTGCAAATCTTAACATCTTCATCTCTGCCACATCAAGCTCTGACTCCTGCCTTTTTGTCAATGCCACTGTCTCCAGCCCATATAACATAGTTGGTCTCACTATCCTCTTGTAGACCTTCCCTCTCACTCTTACTGGTACTCATCTGTCACAAATCACTCCTGAAACTCTTCTCCACCCACTCCATCCTGCCTGTACTCTCTTCTTCACCTCTCTTCCACACTCACTATTACTCTGAACTGTTGATCCCAAGTATTTAAACTCATCCACCTTCACCACCTCTACTCCCTGCATCCTCACCATTCCTCTATCCTCCCTCTCATTCACACACATATATTCTGTCTTAGTCCTGCTGACCTTCATTCCTCTCCACTCTAGAGCATATCTCCACCTCACCAGGGTCTCCTCTACCTGTTCCCTACTCTCACTACAGAACATAATGTCATCTGCAAACTACATAGTCCACGGGGACTCCTGTCTGATCTCATCTGTCAACCTGTCCATCACCATTGCAAATAAGAAAGGGCTCAGAGCTGATCCTTGATGTAATCCCAAATCCACCTTAAACGCATCCGTCACTCCCACTGTAGACCTCACCGCTGTCACACTACCCTCGTACATATCCTGTACCACTCTTACATACTTCTCTGACACTCCCGACTTCCTCATACAATACCACAACTCCTCTCTAAGCACCCTGTCATATGCATTCTCTAAGTCCACAAAGACACAATGCAACTCCTTCTGACCTTCTCTGTACTTCTCCATCAACACTCTCAGAGCAAACATTGCATCTGTAGTGCTCTTTCCTGGCATGAAACCATTCTGCTGATCACTAATCATCACCTCCCTTCTTAACCTTGCTTCCACTACTTTTTCCCATAACTTCATGCTGTGACTGATCAAGTTAATCCCTCTCTAGTTACAACTCTGCACATCACCCTTATTCTTAAAAATCGGTACCAAAAGACTTTTTCTCCATTCCTCAGGCATCCTCTCACTTTCCAAGATTTCATTAAACAATCTTGTTAAAAACTCCACTGCCCTTTCACCTAAACACCTCCAAGCTTCCACAGGTATGTCATCTGGACCAACAGTCTTTCCATTCTTCATCCTCTTCATAGCTATCCTTACTTCCTCCTTGCTAATCCACTGCACTTCATGATTCACTATCCGCACATCATCCAACCTTCTCTCCCTCTCATTCTCTTCATTCATCAGCCCCCCAAACTACTCTTTCCATCTGCTCAACACACTCTCCTCGCTTGTGAGTACATTTCTCTCATTATCCTTTATCACACTTACCTGCTGCACATCTTTACTAGCTCGGTCCCTCTGTCTAGCTAATCGGTACAGGTCCTTTTCTCCCTCCTTAGTGTCCAACCTTTCATACAACTCTTCATATGCCTTATCCTTAGCCTTCGCCACCTCTCTCTTTGCCATGCACCTCATCTCCTTATACTCTTGTCTACTTTCATCATCTCTCTGACAATCCCACTTCTTCTTTCTCTGTATACTCTCCTGTACTTCCTCATTCCACCACCAGGTCTCCTTGTCCTCCTTCCTCTTTCCAGATGTCACGCCAAGCTCCTTTCTAGCCATCTCTCTTACTAGCTCTGCTGTAGTTACCCAGCTATTCAGTAACTCTTCACTGCCACCCAGTGCCTGTCTTAACTCTTCCCTGAACTCCACCTCACAATTACCCTTTTTCAATTTCCACCATTTGATCCTTGGTGCTGCCCTCACACTCATCCTCCTCTTCTTGATCACCAATGTCATTCTACAAACCACCATCCTATGCTGCCTAACTACACTTTCCCCTGCCACCACTTTACAGTCTCCAATCTCCTTCAGACTGGCCCTTCTACATAAGATATAATCCACCTGTGTGCATCTTCTTCCACTCTTGTATGTCACCCTATGCTCCTCCCTCTTGTTAAAATACGTATTCACCACAGCCATGTCCATCCTTTTCGCAAAATCCACTACCATCTGACCTTCTGCATTCCTTTGCTTAACACCATACCAACCCATCACTTCCTCATCCCCTTTGTTCCCTTCACCAACATGCCCATTGAAATCTGCTCCAATCACCAGTCTCTCACCCTTGGATACAGTCATCACCACTTCATCCAACTCACTCCAAAATTTTTCTTTCTCATCCATCACACACCCAACGTGTGGAACATATGCACTAACAGCATTCATCATTACACCATCAATTTCCAGCTTCATAAACATCACTCTATCTGATACTCTTCACCTCCAAAACACTCTTAGCATACTGTTCCTTCAGGATAACCCCTACGCTATTTCTCCTCCCATCCACACCATGATAAAACAATTTGAACCTGCCTCCGATACACCTAGCCTTGCTCCCCTTCCATCTGGTCTCTTGCACACACAATATACCAACCTTCCTTCGGTCCATCATATCAGCTATCTCTCTCCCTATACCAGACATACTGCCAACATTCAAAGTTCTGACCCTCACTATCACAGTCCTAGCCTTTACCTGCCTTCGGGCATGCCTTCCCCCTCTTCTCCTCCTTCGGCCAACAGTAGCCCAATTTCCGCTAGCACCCTGGGGGCCAACAGTACTGGTGGTGGTCGTTGTTAACCCGGGCCTCGACTGATCCAGTATGTATATCTGTACTGCTGCCCGCATGTATGATTTGGCAAAATTTTACCCTCCCCATTTATCCAGGCTTGGGACTGACACAAAGAAATGCACTGGCTTGTGCATCCCTAGTGGCTGGGTTCATGCAGATAACAAAAAAAAAAAAAAAAAACACGGTTGAGCAATTTAAAATTACCAGTAACCTTTATACATAGTTCACAGATGAATATAAATATACAGTACAAATTTTGAGCATTTTAATATGTTCATTAAGTTAAATGATTGTCATATTATCCATTTTAATGCATGAAGCTATGATGTCATCGTATATTCAGTTTCTGTTGTTGTTGGGCATTACAGACAGGTCCATACCACCACTCATGAGGGGTTTCAGTTTCCTCCAGCTCTGTTTCTTGTTTCTGTTGTAGAACCACTCAGGTAAGTACTTAAGATGGTATGACCATAGCTCACTATAAGTCATTGAGGACAAATGGTAGAGGACACAGACTCTGGAAGCCCAAATTCTTCTGTATTTTTATAGCATCAGTTTGCATGCTCTTGGGATGTAAGAGCTGAAAAAGGTGTCACAGACCATGTCCATGTCTATCAGCATGTTAGCTTAAGGTAAAACATGGAACAATTTTGTTGTCAGATTGCGGATACCTAGATTGCTCTGCCTTCAAATTGTAAATCAATATAATTAGTTAGTGGTTAAATTCTGAGCTGGGGTGTCTCCTGTGCAGAGTCTGTCTTTATGTATCTCTGGATCCATATCAGTTTTTATCAATGTCCAGTTTCCTTCCACATTCCATTATGTTAATTGGCAAGGTGTGTGTGTTTGTGTGTGTGTGTGTGTGTGTGTGTGTGTGTGTGTGTGTGTGTGTGTGTGTGTCTGAGTATGTGTATATGTTTATATATATATATATATATATATATATATATATATATATGTATATATATATATATATATATATATATATATATATATATATATATGTATATATATATATATATATATATATATATATATATATATATATATATGTATATAGGTCCCGATCATAATATCGACATTACAAAATGTTGAACCTCATATATCCAAGACCACATGGTCTATGCTCCGTAATGTGTAAAAACAAAAAATATCCAAAATCTGTGTTTTTCAGGAAGCAATACCCTTCTACCACCCCTCACCCCCCACAAATTGTGTATACCATCTCCAAGACTGCACTACAGATGGAAAAATGGAAAATTCTCTGATTCCCAACTGTACACTTCACAATTTTAGAAAAGTACATTTATGAACATTTATGAACATTACTGTTATTACTTTTTTGGTAATATGGAATAGTATTCACTTCAGTTTAAACTTTGGAATTGTTTACCTTTTAAGACCTATCTTGTTCTAGTATTGATTATTTCTATTTTGTATATCCCTTCTTTGCTAAGTCTTGTTTTTATTGCTAATATTTTCTGCGGAGTTTTCTGCTGCATTGGACTTTGAATATTATTTTGCCCATAAATGTTACAAGACAAATAAATGTTTATCAGATTCTGTTACTATTGTCAACAATATTTTGTCACATTCTTCAAACCACAACAGTTTCAGAGTTAGGATTTTGTAGAAGAAATGCATTTACTATTTTCTGCTTCATACTTCAACACACACACACACACACACACACACACACACACACACACACACACACACACACACACACACACACACACACACACACTTTTTGGCAAACATGACTTCCAAAGATTTGAATTTTAACAGACTTGTGCTATGGCTTTAAAAACCTTACTTTTATATATTTCCTCTCCTATCTAAAGTATCTTAGATGCTTTTCCCCTTAACAAGAACAGCTGTTTTTCCCTCATTTGTCTAATTTCAGTATTTTTATCTACATTTACTGTCTCTGAATCATTAAGTACATTGTTTGCATTTTATCAAATAGGTATTCCTAAAAATTGTAGAACTCTACTTGACTGATTGCAATCACAACTAAACATTTTCTTCTCCTCTGTGTGCCATTTACATTGTTACTTTATGTGTCCCCTCTCCCCAGCAAATCTGGAAGTAGATAATGATGTTCTGAAATGTACAGTTACCTGTGATTATATACTGTTATTTGTTTCTTTCTTCTGTTTGTAGCATGTCCTCATGACTAATTTTGGCTCAGTCTCTCTTCTTTAATTACTGTTTGTTTAAAATGCTGTTTGTTTAATAAAAGTTACTCATACTCATCAGAGTAGAATATATATATATATATATATAAAATGCAAAGATGCAAGCCAGCCTTCCTCAGTGAAGTCATCAGTTACTCATACTCATCAGAGAAGAATATATATAAAAATGCAAAGATGCAAGCCAGCCTTCCTCAGTGAACCCGTCAGTTACTCATACTCATCAGAGCAGAATATATATAAAAATGCAAAGATGCAAGCCAGTCTTCCTCAGTGAACCCGTCAGTTACTCATACTCATCAGAGTAGAATATATATATAAAATGCAAAGATGCAAGCCTACTCATACTCATCAGAGTAGAATATATATATATATATATATATATATATATATATATATATATATATATATATATATATGAAATGCAAAGATGCATGCCAGCCTTCCTCAATGAACTTATTAGTTACTCATACTCATCAGAGCAGAATATATATAGATATATTTCTTTTTGTTTGCATATCTTAGGCACACTAGGATAGATAGACGCTTGAAGTTACTTGTCTTGGTTTAAACTAATACCTGCAACAGAGATCTTCATAAAATGTTCTCACAGACAGAATTTATCATCCACAAGCACCCTTTTGCATGGATGGTTATGGGGGAAGAGATGCCAATGACAACATTCTGTTGCACCTGGTGCCCCACATTGTTATAGTTTGCTAGCCATATGGTCTATATGCAGTAGGAGTACATCAGCAGGTTAAATCATATGAAGCTGCATTTGATTCCCAGAGCCTTCTTTATCTTCATTTGGAGAGGGATGTATATTTTTCATATATGTGAAGTGTTGTAGTGTAACCTGTAGTTAAACATCAAACAGCATTCATTTTGTTCTGGCATATCAATTTGTGCTGGTGAGTGGGAGAAGTTAAATACAAAGCAATCCCGCACTAATTTAATTATTGTTTTCGCAGACTAAATAAACCTAAGCGCAGTAGAAAGCTATGCCTTAACAGAGTATCCATATGTGTTTAAGTATAGAAAACTCCAGTTTGCAGCATGAGTCAATAGCAAAAATTTCTTGTAAATGGAAAACCAGAAATAAATTACGAATGTGGCCAGAAATTTCAACTTTTACATTCACAACCATATATTTTGTCCAAACCCTTCACATCACAAATGCTGACATGTCTGCAGATGTCATCCCTACACTGTTTAAGAAATATATGCATCGTTTTGAGCTGGTACCCCTACAGTCATTTATTTTATTCAGTAGGTTAATCATACCTCTAAACAAACCGTTTACATATCTGTGAATAGGTATTAGGTAGTTACAGTATCTCCCTGCCTCTCAGTTTTTTACTAGTTTAGATAGCTACAGTGTCTCCCAACCTGTTAATTTTTGACAGAGGCACAGAAAAATAGTGTACCCACCTTAGTACATCAAGTATACCTGGCTATAAAAGTAAGCAACATAATCTGATTTTAACCTCTAAAAACTAATTAAAAAAATGTTGTTATTATTTTATAAACAATTCATGACATTGCAGTTTTTAATGAACATATTTATTGCTACCATAAATTCATACTATAGGCACACCTGTTGGTATTGTGTGGAAACTGAAGAGAGACATTTTTTACTTTGCAAACAGTGTTGCCAGTGCAGATTACATTTACTTTAGTTTTAATGACTTCATCATTCATTACTGTGCATGTTTTTGCCAACATGGATAACATTGCCATGAATGTAGGAAAAGCATGTATAGAGGAATGAAAAAGTGTATTTTAAATTGAACAATGTTGTCGCTGCATTTTGGGAAGCTGCTCTGAGATTACTGCCAAATGTTGAAAAATGCTTTACAGAAAGTTATCATTGTAGTGTTTAAATACTTTACACTTAGGTAGCCTGACCATGTAATTTTGCCTATTTTTTTAAAACTTTCTAAAGACTATTAAATACATCTGATTGCTTTAAGGGTGAGGTGGAAATTCATTTACACAAAACTTAAGATTGTGAGAATCAAACCCGGACTAAAAAAAAAAAAACAACTCATATGCATAGTTTATCACCCCTACATCAGTCTGTGCTTTTATTTTCTTAGGTTGGCATGTCATAGTTCCTATTCTGTATAATCTGAAGTTTCACTCATACAGTTATCTTGAACCTCTCTCACAGTCTTGAATTTATTTCATTGGGTTTACTCTTAATATATTCAGTGGGACACATCCATGTACTTATGAACCTTCACTGCAAAAAAATGCATTCTAGTATATTCCAAGTCTATGTATTTTCATATTCATCTTTATATTGAAACATAAGATCATAGGTATTGGCCCTGAGGCCCTTGCAAGCCTAGCCAGGAATTTAGCTCATGTTTCAACAAGTCAGCACCCTATGCCACTGTTCAGCAGGGACACAAGTGGAATCCCAGGAGTGTATTTGCTTCATTTACATATCTAAAATATTTTTGGTACATAGATATGCGTGTGTGTGTGTGTGTGTGTGTGTGTGTGTGTGTGTGTGTGTGTGTGTGTGTGTGTGTGTGAGTGTGTGTGTGTGTTTGCATGTGCGTGTATGCGTCTTTCTATCATAATAAACAACATAAATGATTTATATATATGAATTATCTAGGATATATATATATATATATATATATATATATCTTCTTGGCCTTTTGGCGAAGATTAAGTCAAGTATACACACAAACACACACACACACACACACACACATATATATATATATATATATATATATATATATATATATATATATATATATGTATAGGTTTGCTATCAAAATCACGAATGACAGAATTAATTCCATTCATTCGTGGGAATCACAACACCAAAAAATGCAGAGGAAGAAAGTAAGTATGTCGAATGTAATGCCGAATATTCAAATTTAGCATTATTCAACGTAAACCTTCCCCTGCACCTTTGAAAACAGCAACAGAAGTTATACTTTTCAGCAGTACATACATACTGCACAACACTAGACTGCATGTTTTTGCAGGGGGGCAAGCCCGCTTTCACCCCCCACACCCCCTGCAAATTATATATTCCAACTCTGAGATTGAACTACAGTGGGGAAAAGGGTACATTTTCTGATCTGCGCTGTACCTTGATCTCTAGTCCTAAGGTTGACCACATATGTGCGAATGCACAGTGCATTCACTGAACCAGAGTCTCAAAACATGTAGGTTCAGCAACACGGGAGTCAGCCAAATGTTATTCGACATTCCGTGTTCACTAAACCTACACTTTTCATTTTGATAGTAAACCTGTATATATGTATACACACACACACACACACACACACACACACACACACACACACACACACACACACACACACACACACACACACACACACACACACACACACACACACACACACACACACACACACACACACACACACACACACACACACACACACACACACACACACACACACACACACACACACACGCACACGCACACAAATATAACTTAAGCCTAAGCACACCCCTGTAGGCATACGTATTCATATGAAGACCAGCTATCACTTCAGATGATGTTCCCAGTTGTTTTTTTTATGTCTTACTACAGAAGTACCAACAGATGAGGTTTTATCTATAATTTGATTTAACATGATAACACATTTCAAATAGTGGGGGGCCCTCAGCATTTAAAAAATTGCTTTATAACACTGTTGACTTTGCATTTATCAAATTAGAAATGCATCCATTAATGGTTTTCATATCTGACATGAAAGATGATAAAAATTGACATAATTGATTCTTCAGTAGCTAAAAACAAGTAATGTGAATGGAAACTTCCACAGATTTTAGGTTGCTGTCAAAGGAAGTTGCTGCAGAGCTCTGATTATGTCATAATTCATAAATGTAGTGATGTCCTATCCAGCGCATCTGGCGCAATATGTTACATTGTAATAGTAATGTAGGAATACATCAGCATGTTAAAGCATATGGAACTGCATTTGAATCTGAGAGCCTTCACTTACCAAGTGTGAAA
Source organism: Protopterus annectens (assembly GCF_019279795.1). Classification (NCBI taxonomy): domain Eukaryota; kingdom Metazoa; phylum Chordata; order Ceratodontiformes; family Protopteridae; genus Protopterus; species Protopterus annectens. The sequence goes on along the minus strand of NC_056743.1, from coordinate 314,163,837 downwards.
TTCTGAGAAATCTCACTCAATTCCTTCAACCATTCACATATTCTGTCTTATTATATGCACTGTGTTAGTAACTAATAAAGCACATTTGATGTCCTCTGGGCTCTGTAGTAAGAAGCACAGACAGTATCCATTGGTTACTCCACTCTATATTGTATATAATATACATGATACAGTAGGCATAGAGGCTGCTCTAGCAGTCATGTGACTCTTAAGTTAAAAGCCAAAGTTTTTTTCATTGCTATGTCAATGCCAGGATATTTTACAAAAGATATGATGCCTGCATGGAGTAAAAAATAGTCGAATGGGTATTAAATACAACGTTTTTGTTCCTCTACCTTTGCTGCTGTTGTGATTTGCTTCTTGTCATCGAGCCTATATCATTTTGATTTCTTGTTTCTTCATCTCGTCAATTTTGTTCTCCGCCCCTCTGTTGCCTCTTTGATAATGGAGCTTCTTGCAAAAATTGGAGGGGATTTTAAAGGGTCTAGTGCTGAAATTAAATTTGCATCCACATTTACTGTTTCTGTTTCTGCTATCAAGTTTATCTAATACACTTGCAGGTGTATCTACTATGCGACTGGTATCTAAAAACTCATTAATAGGTTTAACTTTCTCCATTCTAGGCCATGCAGATGACGCCATTCTTAGTAGTCATCTGCATCCCTGCATAGCTTTCTTTCTTTTTTTTTAGTAAAAATCAACCGTTGTTCAAAAATAAACACTTGATCTTACATGCCATCAAGATCTCTAGAGAATTGCCGAACCTGGGGATGTGTTGTTATTCGGTGTTGCATACTCATTCTTTAATTTTTTAACTGTAATTTTACTGGTTAAAAATATTCCTTCATCAACTTCATATATTCAGTGCTGAGCTTTACATTGAGAAGATGTCTTCTCCATAAAAGTTCAGGATGTGATTTACCAAGCAAGGAGACACCTTATATCAGTGGAACCTGTCATAAGACTTAGGCTCAGCACAATGTGGGATGAGGAATTAATGTGACTATTGAGACAGAAAGTGAGAGATGCAAGTTTTAATAGTATAAGTGCCAGTAATATCAGAGAGAGAGAGACAGATGGATAAGTTACCAGGAAGCAAGCAGGGACAGGGAGGTGCCAGGTAGACATCAGATGGAAGTAGGAGAGTTGGAAGCAGCATTCTCGGAAATGTTACCTGTACCTGCAGCAAGCCCATTGAAAAGCATTCAGGTTATATCAATGAGATGCAAAATATATTTCAAGAAGAAACTAGGGTGTCTCCGAGAGTGGCTGGCTAGTCTCACTTTATAATGCAACGAGCTTGAGTAGTAACATGTGAGAGCTACAGGCAGTGATTCATGAAGGAAGGGTGAATATTGCTGGCATTTCTCAATACAGTGTCTGCTGCTTAATTTCTATAATTTTTAACCAATTGCTCTGGGGTGACAAGCCTTTTTCTAGTCCCTATCATTGATTCTCCTAGATCACATATGTACTCAGTTAAGGATGGGTAATAACATGTTTGAATAACTTTCTAGATGGTAGTTAAAGCCATTGATTATGTTCTTAATTGTCATGTTAAGTATTTCAGACTGTGCCCAAAGTGGTACCTCCAACCATCTAGGGAGTACATGTGCGTATCCCTCGTTTTCCCATGCTTCACTAAAGTCTCCATTTTGCTGTCTCTAAAATGTACCCAGAGTTGTCATTGTATAGGGACCATTTTGATTGCATAACAATACAGTAATGTAGGCCAACAACAAGTATGTCGGGAGAAGTGTGTGATTATGAAAATCGGTTAGTAAACCAGTTTTGCCTATTCTGAGGGACCTAACAGTAGCCATATACTTATCCCATGATGTTAACATAGCATAACATCTCAAACAAATAAGAGGAACTGGCTATGTAATATATATATAAGGTACTTTAGTAAAATGATCATAAATAATGTCTGTTTTTATGTTACACGAGCATTTTACAATAATTTGTTTAGAATGCAACATTGAAAAACCTTCTCCACTACCACAGCTACCTGGTGATCAAAGTTTAGGTTACTATCTATCTGTGTTCTTAGGCCCCTAACCACTGGGTCTACTTTTAGAGGTGTTCTATTAATATTATAATTTTCAGGAATATCTGATTTACTGAAGGGTATGTTTATGCATTTTTTAACATTTAGTCTTAGACAATGCTTTTGGCACCAGCCATTTGGCATTTTTAGGACTGTTTGTAGGATGTCAGCATTGTTTGGTGATTGGTGATTGTTCCCATCTTACAGTTGTTAGTGAACTTGGTGAGCCAGAGGCCCCCAAACATTGGCCTTCACTTCAGAGAAGTATATACCACACAGGAGGGGTCCCATCACTGAGCTCTGTAGGACACCACTAGTAAAAGGTTTTGTAACAGAAGTGGCTTCCCTAGCTGGACAACATATGCCCTCTCAGTCAGCCAGTTTACAATCGACTTGATTATGTAGGGTTTATGTCTAACTCAGTAAGTTTATCTTTAATCATTGAGTGCAGCATTGTGTCAAAGGTTTTGGCCAGGTCTAAATAACAGTCTGTACCATTTTACCCTCATCCATGGTCAGGGTAACTTTCTCAAAGAAGTCCACCAAACTGAGCAGATAAGACCTCCCTTTAACAATGCCAAATTGGGTCTGGTCCAGAGTTTGGAGAGTTTCTATGTCATTATTGATCAGGTCCACGATAATTCTCTCCATGGTCTTGCAGATAAGACTAGTCAGGCTTATGGGCCTGTTGTTCCCTGGGTCAGTAGATGGGCCCCCCTTGTGCAGAGGAATGACTGTTGTAGTCCTCCATTCCTCTGGTACAAACCCCATCTGGAGGCTGTGGTTAAAGAGGGTATCTAGTGGCCTTGATTGATTCTTTTTTGAGCTATTTGAGAAGCATCTCAGAATGCTGTTGGGACCTATGGAGGCAGTATTTTTGGCTTTACCAAGCGCAGTAAGGACGTGTTCCCTCATAATGATTGCTAGAAGGATGGTTGCAGGTATTTCTTTGGGTGTGGTAGCAGGTGAATGGGCAGGAAAAGTTTGAACTGAACCTGTTGGCCAGCTGGTTTGCTATATTTCAGGCTGGGTGTAAGTGTTCCCATTCATGTTTAACTCCTCACATTGCGGAGCATTTCCCTTAAGGTTACATACATAATTCAAAAAACTTTATGGTTATCTTTCACCTGGGAGACTATCCTTACTTCATAGTTTGATTTGGCAGATTTGACCAGCTCTCTAATTTGTTTGTTTAGACTGATGAGTAACTTTTTTTGTACTTTTTTATCTGTTCCTTCTTGGCTTTGAAGAGGATTTTTTTCCTTTTGTTGGATAGCCTTTTTATGCTATGGGTCTACCAGGGTGGATTATTTTTTCCAGTAATCATAGATTTGACTCAGACAGGTACAAACAATCTCTATCAAAGCATTGTGGTTTGTTGATCGTGTCTCCCCAGGCTGACAGATATTGTGTTTACTTGCTGTGACACCAGAAACTAAGCCAATTGTTGAAGTCAGTCATTTTTGGTGGTGCTGTGGCATCATCATTGGTGAAGGTAGGATGCTAATCAAGGCTAGATTTATACCCATTGAGACAAATATTCAGAGAACTCCATTATATCTCTTCATATAGTTCAATGAGGTACATCTTAGGTCATTTACGCCCACCTGGACTATGACAATATCATACTGGTACTTGTGGTTTAAAAACCTAAGTGCATGCATGATCTGGCAAATAATGGCTCCAGACAGAAAGCTCACTGTGATCTTCTCCCTGTTTAGCCTGATAAGGGGTAAGGGGGACATCAGTATGTCTTATGATGGAATCCCAATAACTAGACTGCTTGGTTGTGTGGTGTGTTGCCTTATGGGCTTGAAAGAGGGTCTACTATGATTTTTAGAGTTCTTTATTGTGTGAGGTGCTGTCTTTTTTGAGTGTATGCAGGGCCACTGAGAGGTATTTTTAGGAGGTCTTGGTGGTTTGGGTAGATTACAAGTGAGTACCTCCGCATATGTGGGTCTATGTGTTTGTTCCTTAGTGTTGATAATGAGTGTTTTGGGTGTAATGCTGACAACCCGAATTCCATTTTTTATGTGTATATGTGAGAGCTCTGCCTCCAGTGACATTGTATATCTACATCCCTTACACACTATGTTTGCTTGTCCTAAAATTAAATGGTTGTCAGTGAACATGAGGCAGTTACTACCTCAGGATGCCCTTATCCACCAGGCCAGAAACAGAGATAACAGGGAAATGCCTATCCATTATACCAGGTACTTAGTAGATGGGAAGGAGTAGGGGAGAATCACTAAAAGGTCTAAGTGAAAGTTCTTAGTAGTATACTATTAGATGACCTGCAGTGGTGCTGCCCTCTGCACAAACTGGCAGCTCTTCGAGCATCTATGAATAATGGGAGACTATGGAGATCATTTCCTATAGAGGATTTTAAACTGGAGAGGTTTGTTTATATACAAGGCACTGGTAACCATGGTTGGGCAATGGATAAACATGAGGCTTTTTTATCAGTAGGATGAAAGACTTTTACACAGTTAAGCCATAAGGCCAATCAGATAAACACTCAATAAGCCTTCCACCAACAGTTCTTAATTCAGATTGATTGAATCAGACCAGTGCTGTCATCAGAGTGTAGAATAAAACATTCTTAACGTAAAACAAACTGGTTTTGAGCTCAAGTGCAGAAACAAATGCTTTATAACAAAACACAGTACTCCTGTAGTATCACAAACCTGATAAATGTTCTAAAATACAGAAAAAAAAACAGCAAGGTGAAAGACTTTTACACAGTTAAGCCCTCAGGCCAATCAGATAAAGACTTAATAAGCCTTCCACCAGCTGTTCCCAGCTCAGATGAGTTGAATCAGCTCACTGCTCCTATAGAGTACAGAATAAAACCCTCTTAATGTAAAATTAACTGGTTTTGAGCTCAAACACAGTAGCAAATGCTTTACAACAAAAGGCAGAACTCCTGTAGTATCAGGAATCATTGGAAATAAGTTTTCCAAACCATGAGAAATGTTACCAAATACAGAAATACCAGAAGGATGAAATACTTTTACACAGTTAAGCTCTCAGGCCAATCAGATAAACCCACAATAAGCCTTCTGCCAGCAGTTCCCAACTCAGATGGGTTGAATTGATCCTCTGCCCCCACCAGAGTGGAGAGTAAGACCCTCTTAATATAAAACAAACTGGTTTTGAGCTCAAATGCTGTAACAAATGCTTTACAACAAATTGCAGAACTCCTGCAGTATCAGTAATCCTTGGAAATAAGTTCACAAACCCTATGAAATGTTCTCAAATACAGAAAAAAATGTAATTAAATGTAGAAGAACTTCTACAGACACAGAAAGAACTTTGCAAAACATAGAAATATTTTGGCAAACTCAGGAAAATTTTGGCAAACGCAAAACACCTTTTGCAGTATTTGATGAGGTTAAGAAATATCAGAATACTGTTAAAACGACTGAAAAGCAGTACTGTAACAAACAGATGGTGTTTCTTTAACAAGTATAGGCTGAAAACAGTGATACATTCAACAAATCAATAAATGTAGGACAGAACTGTTAAATAGCACTGAGATAGAGCAAGTGCAAAAAATACTTATATCAGCTGTGGAAATGCTTTATTTCAGGTAGTTTATAGACATTTAAGTGGCTGTGAAAGCTTTTCACAATTAAGGTCATTAAGGTTTTCTTGTTTGATTTGAAAGTAACATTCCTATATATTTCATTTTTGGAATTTTTCTATCAAGGAGTAAGAAGAGTAACATTTATGAGAAGAACAGATGTTTTATTCTGCTTAAGGTAACATCAAAGAATATTTCAGAACTTTACTATACCATTAAGTTGGAGACATTTCATTGAAAGATGGTTAAAACAATCTACACAGTGAACAGTCTTGTTTTGCTACAAGGTCTAAGTTATCCCATGAACATTTTGGCTTTCTTGAAGTTTCTGAGACAAAAGTTTAAAAACAGCAAATCAAAATAGAGACACAGTGAGCACCAATAAGTCCCACTGAAGACTGGAGAAAGAACTACTTATAGATGAATTATCCTACATATCCCCATTGTTCAACATAAATCTTTTGAAACTGGTACATAACTAAGTACCTAGAAATTTCCATTATCATCCAGTGGAACACAACGGTTGCACAGTCAAATGCCTTTTGAGTATCATATTAAAAAGACTATTGAGAGGTCAAAAAGACTGGCAGTAAAGAAAACTGTCATGATACAGAATGAAATCCAGTCTCTAAAGTGTGCTACTTAATATCTCTGAATTAAGATGGTCTGACCTGGATGTCTAAGCCAGGGTTAACAACTTCTATCTACATTTCCATTATGGAAAACATGATTCATAAAACATATTAAACATTGTTATGGTTCTGTGAGCTATTCTATCCTTGTGGTATATCTCTCTGTCTGTCTCTCTTGCTCTCCCTTGCTTGCCCACTGGAATCAGAATATGATTTTTCCAAAGGGACAGACAGATAAGGTTTACAAGTCCCAGATACTGAATAACTGTAATCAGGCTCCAAGACTTATTTACCTATAAAGACATTCTAATGGTTAATGATTTCCAGGACAGAAAAGTGCCCATGGAGCTCTAAGCTTTGAAATTGATAGCTTTTTAAAGTAGACGCACTATTTTCTCTACACTGAAGGTCCTTCAAGAACCCTCCAGTATAATGGCTACAGAAAGTATCCAGAATTTGTTAGGGTCAGATGTAATGTTTGCATTCTTACTGTACTATACAAAGGAGACACTTGCTGACAGTTTTTGCTGTTCAACGTTCCCAGCTGTTAAATATGAGAGTTTACAAAAGAAGCAATTGACATTTGTAAATTATGTTGGATTTTTCAGTCAAGCAAATTTGTAAATGTAATTTCAGCTTCTGGATGTTGTATTCTACTAGTCCTTGTTTTATTTTATATATTTTTGATACTCCATTTCTTGAGCTTCTCTAGCACCATTTGAATTTATGACAGCAGCTGCCTGCCAGTATAGCTTCTTTCCTAAAGAACCTCGAAAGTGAGACCTGGGTGATTCATCTCCCCAACCACTGAGTGTGCTTCTAGTTTCCATGAAAGGTAGAAATCAATTGCACAATTTCCAATAAGTGACCCTTTCCAGTATTTAGTCCCCCAAGAGCAAGCCATGATCAAGCAGTTGCATGTAAACCTAAAACAACCTACTCAATTACTTCCAACATAATTCTGTTAGATAACTCATTGTTTTGTAATGGCATCTGCTTATGCTCTAGAGCTATATGAGTACCCTATCAAGAGTGGAAAGAGACCTTTCTCATAGAGATGAACTGCATTTTGAAGTGTAAGTCTCTTAACTCCCTCATTTCAATTTCTTCTTCTTCTTAATGCCAAGTGTCTGCAGATATATTAGAGTCTGTACTTAGTTTAGCATCTGTGAAGGTGATGGAGTCCTGGTATAGATTAGGTGACCTTCGGATTAAAAATTCTTGTTTAGAAATCTTCAGCCCCCTACATGTAGGAAAAGGATACGGTAGATGAATAGAAGCTAATGTGCAATTTCGTAGTAATGCATCATGCAAAATGCCATAGATAGAATGCTTCCTTTTTTATTTTAGTATTTATTAACCAAGTAACACCACAACATATACCTTTTGGGGGGGCAACCTGAGAGAGCTGTCTGGTTAAACAACTTGTTCAGAGTCAAACACTTTGCAAGTAGAAAATGAGGGGATCAAACCCAGGACTACAGCATGAAACTTGTTAGCAGCTTGTTGCCTTAACCCACTGAGTTAAACGTCTAGAAAAATGTTAGTATTTTTTAATAGATATTCATCGTTTCATACATCTTCTGTAAGTAGCAATGATACTGGAGTATGTCTCCTTTCTTGTGAGTTTAACATATTCCTCTGTGAACCTCCTTGTAGAATATTAGATTATCCCTTCTAATAAAAAGCTGAAGCCATCTCTGTCTGAACAGATGCCACATAACTGTGGTGGAGTCTGGGAATTCTGAAGGTACAGACGTATAGAAAGGCCAGATGTTGCATGGATGGTGAAGCAGCTCCCATTTGTGTTAATGTGTGGAACAATCTGATTCCTATTCATACTCTAGTAGAGCTTACAAATTGAAGGGACAGTGATATAAAGAACAACTGCAAGCAAATACCTGAAAGATAACCTTACAGAAAGTACACATGTGGTAGTGCATGCCACAACATGGCCTGATATATTAACGTCATTGCATAAGAGAGCTAGCACATAACAAATAATTGCACTGTCTGCTGTATGATAGCTTGGAACTTTGAGAGCTAGCTATTACCTGTTAGGGTGAAAACCATAGGAGAATCAGTGGCCATTGACAAGGTTTGGCAGATTGTACATCATTTGTTACGCACGATCTGCTCACATTTGGGTACTCGTGTTACAAGTAGCTCATAGGGACTGCTGCAAGAACAAGCATTTAATTTCAAGCAAAGTAAGCTGTGAGGAGTAAGCAGGAGTGACTCTGACTTTAGTAGTTAGGTTTGGGATTAGATTAAGGAGCTACTGGGAGGTTTATGATTATGGAGTGAGGTTTGTGATTTGGGTTAGGGAGTGACTAAGAGTTTTATGGTTAGGAAGTGAGGTTTGGGATTAGGGTAGAGGCACAGGTGAGACATTTAAGGTTAGAGATACGGTTCTGAGAGGATAGACGTCTGCGTTTAGTAGGATCAAGTTAGTATGAGTTCGGGCACTTGCCATTTTGAGTAAGAGGACATGAGCAGGTCAGTCAAGAATTAATGGCATGCAAGCAACTGTGATAGATCCATTTAGAAGAGACCTCTAGATTTAAAAAAAAAACAATGACATTGAGAGTGTAATATGTGGTATCCTTATGTCTACCTGCCATACATGTATAGCTGGAAAATAATCTGTGGTCCAACAGGTAAAATATTTAATGCTTAAAGATACTGGGTCTACTTCACGATGTCGAAAGCCGACAATATCGAAGCTGATATTGTCGGCACCACAACATCGAAAGCGCAGAACATCGTGCAGTTAAACGGAAATCTCCATAGGGGAGATTTCCGTTTACCTCAATGTAGTGCGGTCTTGGAGTTGGAATATTTAAGTGGGGGGGCAGCCCCCCACGTGGGGGGTGCAAGGGGGCTTGCCCCCCTGCCTACACTAGTTAGTTTTTATTTTTGTTTGCTTTTTGTTTTTAAGCGTTATTCAACCTTTAGTGATTCGATGTAGTAAGATTTCGATAATGTGATATAGACGCAAGATACTCAGTGTCAGTACAATCTTAGGAACTAGCATTCACCAAAAACTTAAGCCTAACAAGGATTTTAAAGGCAGAACACATTTCTGCAGTCATGCTCCATGGCACTACTATTGTCAGTCATTGTAATTTATGTGTTATACTCAGCTCTGAGAACATTTCAAAAGGCTCGATTAGGATCCCATTATAGTAGCACTTCGATAACAGGAGTCAGCATTAAGGATATGTATCAGTTAGGCTAAACTTTACCCCAATCATGTGGTTTCCCTCAAACCATGAATAAATATAAATACGTATAAATATTTAAGTATGTTGTCTTTCCCACTGTACTCCATATAACCATAATTGTGAGTGCCCACCCAGCCAACCAGTATTGCTCTTAACATCCCTTACTATAAGTTGTCCCTAGAAACTCCTTCCAGTCTCATCTCATCAGCTTATACTCATGGAAACTAATAGATCAAACTGGAAGGGTCTTGACCTTAGACTGCTGAAGCTCATGTGACCCTTCTTATTTTTCTGTCTTATTTAGTACACAGTGCAGCATCTAGAAGGTTTAGACTTTTTTTCCATATTTCTTTTAAATCTAAACATTCTAGTATTCTAGTATATAAATCTTTCATACAAATTTTCTTCATTAACACTCATTAGTACTCTTTTTCTAGCATATATCCATTTATTGTGATCAGGTCATAACTGCTTTGGTTTAAACTGAAGTGAGAATACATGATGAACCAAGTCATTTCTAGGCCTCTTATTGCTTGTACAACCTTGAATTGTGCTGTTTTGCTATTGGCCAGCAGGATTGTTTGAATTTTTGTTGTATTTCTTTGCTATTATAAGTCGCCCACATTTGCACAGCACTGCTCACTGAACAGCTGTGTTTAACAGTGCACTGTGTCTATGCAGGTACTTCAAACCATAATTTTCTCTATACTGTATAACCTACTCCAGAAATTCTGAGTGTATTTAGTAGACAGTAGTTGCACAAAGAGCACCGGGTTTGCATGAAGTTTCTCATTCTCCTTCATGTGTAGACTTGTATTGGCCATCTTAGACAGGCAGCACTGCAAATCTCTTACGCAGTAACCCCCCCCTCCATCCCACAGTAGCAAACAACTGGAACCATGGCTCTGTACTTTCCAACTGTTTCTGCAGACAGCATGATTGAAATGGGCTCCCTGTGACAATGTAACATTTGTCTCACAATTATTAACAACTACCTACTACTGCGTATACAGTCTGCCACAGTATGTGAGATATGTTGTTATATAATGTTATTGGAGGCAAAGCTCTCACACAAAACCACTACAGATAACAAGGTTGTCATCAGCACACAACACCACACAAAAACACCTCAGACCATACACATAGATCGACTTATGGTGAAGCTCTTAGAAGTAATCTGCCTAAACCACTGAGGCCACCATGCTGCTAGGAGATTTCAGCTATCTCACCATCAATGGAGAGACCTAGGCATTATCAAACATGTATGCCCAAAGATTTCTGGACTTCATAAGTACAAACTCCCTGGACCATTTAATCCACACCCCAACCAGGGGAGATAAAATCCTGAACTTGGTCCATAGCAATATGGGACATCTGAGCTCCCCACCTATTTTAATCTCCTCCCTGGTCAAATTAGACCACAAGTCAATCACATTCACCTTAAGTCTGAAGCCATAAGCATTGTCCAACAACTCAGAATTCAGAGACTATGTGAAGGCCAACTGTGTGATGACTAGACAGCCCCTCCCACCTGGATGATCCCACTGCTTCTGCAGAATCCTTTACTGCCAATTTCTGTGCACATGTAAATACTGCATAGATGTATCTGTGCCCCTCAGAAATAAAATATTTCAAAATTCAAAAATAACCCCTTATGACTGAACCCTAATATAAACAGGCTCTATAATAATAAAAACAAAATTAATTGCATGCAAAAAATATATCTAACTCTCTAGAAGACAAAAATGGCCTTGCTAAACTAAACAAGGAACACCGAATCCTGATCAAATCAGCCAAAGCCAGACATGAAGTAAAACAGACACCCAGATGAAATATAATCACAACGCCTACTTTAACTATGTTAGAAATCTCAGAAGCAATGCCCAACACTGCACAGAGTTAATAGTAAATGATGTTACATATTCAAACCCAGAGGACATAACCAGTCTACTAGAAGACAAATTCTATCCTACTTCACTCCCTCCCTCCCTCTCCCCTCCAATATTCTCAGGTCAGATACCTACATCCCTCCTCAAATCTTCCAAGAACAAATTCTCAAGGCACTGTCTAACACAACGAACACTACATTTATAGTGCCAGGTAACATACTACTAGGCTACCTAATGGTGAGCTTGAAACATTAATTGTCAGTCCCCCTACAGACTCTATTCAACATTAGCCTCAAAACAAGTTTTCTGCCTGATGAATGGAAGACAGCAACAGTCATCCCCTTGCACAAAGTTGGGGCTACAACAGACTCAGGTAATTACAGATCCATAAGCTTGACTAGCATCATCCACAAGGCTATGGAAAGGGAATTTATAGAACTAATAAATAGGGATATAGATGACCTACAGACTCTCGGCCTAACTCCTTATGGATTTGTCAAGTGCAGGTCCTGCCCACTTAACCTGGTTGACTTCTTCAAAAAAATCACTGAGGTAATGGATGATCAATGTGCACAGCCTCTGTGGACCTTACAAAGGCATTTCAGTCCATCTTACACTCAGGTATCATGGATAAACTCTTCCAGATAAACGTCAACTCCTCTATAAATCACTTGATAGCAAATTGGCTGACAGAGCACAATAAGGTAAGGGTGGGTGGGCTTACCTCCCCCAAATGACCTATCCCCACTGGTGTGCCCCAGGGTTTAGTCCTTGGGCCACTTCCCTTTGGTGTTTATTTCTCAGAAGTCAAAGTTAACATTAAGAGTTTGTGGCTGACAAAGTCTGCAGATGACTGCAAATTTTGCGCCATCATAAACTCCCCAGTGGGCACCAGGATTCTTCAAGAGGGTCCATCCAAACAAATAGTTGATGTCAAATTATGGCCTGAAAAAAATGCCAAGAAATATATAATTATCCTTCAGTAAGGATGACTTCCTTTGTAACTATCCCATTGACAACCTCCCTTGAAAATTGGTCCCATAATCAGTGATCTGGGAACTTATGTTCACAATGAACTGTCCTTTGATTACCAGATCTCCATTGCAAGGAAATCCTTTTTCATCCCACAGTTTATATCTAATGGTATGGCATTCAGATCCTGAGACAAATTATTCCTCTGTAATCAGCAGTCATTAAGATGATCATTGAGTACAAAGCCCCTTTCAGTATGTACTTGTCTAAACACTTGTCACAGTTAGAATGACCACAATCCTTCCTCACTAAAAAATCAATGACCTAAATCATAAAAAGTACACAAACTGTCTCAAAGCTTTGTCTCTCTTCTCAGTATCATACAGTCTACTGAGAGGTGACCTCTGCCTCACTTATAGACCCTCACCAGACCATATTCTTTCAGATCTATTATACATTCAGAGGTCCACTGGTATCATAAACATCTGCTCAAGCAACCTCAATCTCTGCTGCAAAATTAACAGAACATGCTGGAGGGATAGGTATCACAGAGAATACCACTTCTATGGAGCCATCTTTTCTTCTACATAAAGTGCTTCTGAACAGTATGTAGAAATACAGAGTTGAAAAAGAAGAGTACTTTTAATCCACCAATAGACCCCACTTTAAGTATTTTTGAAAAAACAATTGAGGAAGAAATCTATAAGTTAAAAAATATTGAAAAACAAGGTTTCTCACATTACAATTTAAGTAAAAAGGAAAATGAAATTTAAAAAAATTTAGAACTGATGAGACCATTCGAGTTATGAGGCCGGACAAGGGAGGGGGATGGTATTTTATAATTCTCTTGAATATTCCCAAAAGATTTTTGAAATTCTTAATGACTTAAACACATACCAACCATCATCTCTTAACAAAGTCAACATAAGTTACAAAATAATTGATTATTATTTGGAAGATTATTTGATTGAAGAGAGAATTTCGGGGGACCTATATAGATTTCTTAAAGTTTTACAACCTAAAATTGCAACCATTTTTGGTATACCAAAAGTGCATAAAGGCTTGGATCCTCTGTCCTTTAGACCCATTATTGATGGCAGGGGATCAAAAACTTACCCATTTGGAGTTGTTGTAGACTCTTGGTTAAAACATCAGATTTTTAATAATGAACACCTATTAAAGGATTCTTGGGACTTTTTATCAAAATTTAAAAAAGAGTTTTGGGAAAAAGACCTGATTTTATTAACTATTAACGTGGTCGACATGTTTTCTAGTATCTCAAAAGAAGAAGGATTGGAATATTTTACAGATAGTTTAAACAAAAACACTCATTTAGACAGTAATAAAAAAGAACTATTAATAGACTTTCTGGAGATAGTCCTGGATAATAATTATATCCTATTTGAGGGAGAATACTATAGACAGTCAAAAGGTGTAGCTATGGGGGCGTCATGTGCCCCCATTTTTGCTAACCTAGTGCTCTTACAATGGGAGCAAAATTTTGTATTTAATAGTCAATTTAATAAGTATATGACATTATACGTTAGATTCCTGGACGACATCTTAATTTTGTGGAAAGGTCTGGAAAACATAATTCAGGACTTTATTTTATATTTAAATGAGAGTACAAGTTTTCTCAGATTCACACACACATACAATAATAGGGGAATTAATTACCTGGATACATATATAGAGAAAGGAAGTAAAGGTTTTAATTCTAGAATATATAGGAAACCTAATATTCCAGCAATCACCCTACTAAACAGAAAAACAGTATTGTTAAGGGACAGATGATTAGGGTTGCAAGAATGACCTCTGAAAGGAAGGATCTAGATGACGAACTAACCCAGGTTTCTAGAATGCTTGAAGAAAGGGGGTACCCAAAAAAAGTGATTCAGGAATATAAGGAATATGTCATAGGAGAATGGGGTAATAAATATAAGCCTTTATTGGGTGACGAAAAAGGTGTGGAAGATGGTAAATACGTGAGAGAATTAGAAAATGTTAGATTTGAAAAGGCCATGGTTATACCATATGGTAGTAAAGCAAAAGAGGTTGAAAACATTATTAACAAGAATTGGATCATTCTTAAAAATAACCCCAAATTATGGGGTACAGGGGGAGATAAACCCAATTTTGTGTACAAATTAGGGCCGAATTTAAAGAGAAACTTTGAAAGTGTAAAAGGTAAAAAAACCTATGGTGGTACCAAAAAATGTGGACATTGCTCTCAATGCAGATATATTTATAGTAGTGATCACATAATTTTAAATAATATTTTATTATCTAGAATTAATTTTGTTAAGGGTAATTGTCAAACTGGAGGAATAGTGTATTTGGCTATTTGTAAATCCTGTCCGGCCTTTTATGTGGGAAAAACAGAACGAAGGCTTAGGGACAGGATTTATGAACATACATAACAGATTGCCACAAAGAATTTTAACAATGCATTATATAAACACTCTACAACTTGTAATGTTTTTACAGAGTTCAATGTTGGAATTTTAGAGAAAGTTTTACACGATCCAAGGGGTGGGGATTACAGAAGCCACATAGAAGAGAAAGAAACATGGTGGCAAATTAAGTTACAAGCTGGGCAAACGCCTGGCTTAAATGAAATTATTTCTATCAAACCCATTTTAAACAAAAAAGCTTTAATTGGGAAATAAATCTAAAGGTTTTAACATGATTTTGTAATATTTATTAAGTTCTTACATAATTTATGTATTTTATGGTAGGATTTATTTAGAATGTTTTAATAAATGTTTTACACATGTTGTTCTTTAACATTGGTCAGAAACCTATTTAATATTAATGAATTTTGTAACATTAATTACTTGTGATGTCATAGTAATTGGCTATCAATGGAAGATTATGGGAATGCTTATTGATTCTGATGAAATCCCTATGTGAGGGAAGAAAGCGCTCAATCCAGTCGTTCTGTTTATTGTTTTTTTAACTTGTTAGTTGTTAATAAAAAATTCAAGTAGTTCCGTCTCAGCATTGACATTTTTTTGTTTATTGTGGACTTTGCACTCTTGTGTTCGCTCTACATTGTTTTATTGTTTAAAGAGAAAGTGGGGGAAAAAAGGTGATAACAGTAAGGAAGTAAGTGAAAAAGGGAGAGTAAGGAGGTATAAGGAAGGAAAAGGTACTTGCTCACTTTTAGGGGTGTAGTTTATCCTGGTTTTGAGCAAGAACAGAGCCAGATTTTAGCTAGGAAGTCTAGTGGTTTTGAAAGATGGGAGGGAGGATATAGACCTGATGGTTACAGGTAAGGAGTTCCAGGCCTTAGCAACATTGTACAAGTACAGACAATGCCCAGCAGATTTGCTAGGTTTGTAGACAGACAGGAGTTTTTGATCACTTGATAGCAATGGCCAACTGGGAACATGGTTGTGTAGAATGTTTTTTAGTGCTGGACAGGCACATTGATGCTGGAAAATTGTATAGGTGGTAAGAAGCTGTGTATATGTTAGTTGATCAGGCAGTTCTAACCAATTTAGGCTTTTTACTGCTATATGATGGTGGGTTTTGAAAGGGGTATTTGTTGCAAATTTAACAACCTTGTTATAAGAGTGGGGAGGAGATAAGTAGTGGCAGATGTAGTTTTAGTTGCATTGGCGAGTTTTTCTTATGCAATTTTGTATATGCAGGTTGAATGTAAGATTATCATCCACTACCACCCCTCATA
Organism: Protopterus annectens; assembly: GCF_019279795.1. NCBI lineage: Eukaryota > Metazoa > Chordata > Ceratodontiformes > Protopteridae > Protopterus > Protopterus annectens. The sequence goes on along the minus strand of NC_056743.1, from coordinate 314,147,787 downwards.
ATTTGCTTTCAGAAGTGACCAGCGGTTGTGTTATCAAGAGAAAGGACTTTACATTTTGTTTTTTCATGAGAGGGATTTGGGAAAAAAATAGTAATTTGGTCTTTTTTGGGTTGAGCAGGAGTTGTCAGTTATGAAGCCATGTTTCAGTAGCTGTTAAAGCTTCCTTGAGTAATTTTTTTGGAGGTATACAGTGCTGTCAGATGTGCAAATGACAGTGGAATCATCTACATATTGTATTAGAGTGGCCTGTTGTGTGGATGTATAGCAGGTGTTGATGAAAATGGTAAAGAGGAGGGGACCAAGAATAGAGCCTTATGGTACACTGGTGATGATTGGCAGGTAAGGAGAGAGCATGCAGTGCCATTTTATTGACTGATGCCTATTGGAAAGGTAGCTTTTGAACCAAAGAATGTGGGCTGAGAGAGACCTAGTGGGGACATTTGAAGTAGAAGTTTGCTGTGACAAACTGTGTTGAAGGCTTTAGACAAGTCTAGAAATAAGAAACACATTAGTATGCCATTATCGCTAGCTTTATTGACAGTATCTATATAGATTAAAAGGACAGTGCTAGTACTATGGGAGGGATGGTAGCCATTTTATGTAGGAGATAGGAGTTCTTTCTGCAGGAGATAGTCCAGCAATTGTTTTTGAATGCATTTTTCAAGTATTTTGGTGAGGGGAAATGAAATTGCTATAGGTCTAACGTTATTAATGCCTGTTGGATTTCCTCCTTTGTGAAGAGGGATAATGTGTGACTTTTTCCAGAGAGGGAACGTGGGATTCCTGGAACGATCTATTTATAAGGACTGAGACAGGATAGGCAGGGCTACTGGCTGCTGTTTTTAGGTACTTGCTTGGAAGGTCATCAGCTGAAGAAAAGCACAGTTTAAGTTTGTTTCAGAGTAGAGGATTTAGCCTTCCCTGCAAATGCTTGATGCTGTAGATTGTAAAAATCACTTGCTTAGTCATGTAAGTGAGAAAAGAAGGGTTACATCAAGACCACCATCCACTGTTTTTGGGATGCTTCTCCTTTCTCCACAGTTGTTTGACCATGGAGTTGGTATGTATAAGTTCAGGGGTATGGGGTGGAGGTTTGCCTATACACTGGATGACAGGGGACACATTTCTTTTGAGCCATCCCCTTTGTTTCAATGTCATGGGCAGCTTTTAAGCTTGTATAAATAGGCATTTGTGATGCAAACATTACTTTTCTGAGATTTTATAACAGAAGCAAGTATTTATGCTTATAGCTTTCCATAGTCTGGATCTCCTAGGTCTGACTCGATTACCAAAGTTCTGTATGTATTGTTTACAATATAGTTCTCTGCCTTCTTACTGTTTAACACCCATGAAACATTATCTCTAAATAGTTAGCAGCTTTACAGTAAGTGTCTGCGCAATATGTTGCATGCTCTCACCACATGTGAGACTGAGATGAACATTGGTACATGGGTCATAATAGAAGACATTACCCTGCATCTGTAAACACAAAACACTGCATATAACAGTTTCATTGTTGACTACCATTTGTATCAGTTCTGTTACCACACATAGCTGGCCATTGGTTGCTCTTAACCTCCTGTACACAAACTCCGAACCCCATGCACGCACCATAATAAAGATCTCAGCAAAGCAGTTTGTGTCTTCTTTTGCAGACCATGCCAACTGCTAAATTGCCATTCTGTATGCTAGACTTTGTTCCTGCTTTGTTCTTCAACCATCCCCCCAGCCACATGACATTATGAGTTGCAATCTTTCAACAGAACTGCTGAGACACCCAGTTTCAAAAGGCAAAGTGATTTCCAAAGAGGAAGTTGCACATATGTTCTTTGATAAAAAAAATACATGCTATTAAAGGACAGCTATGGACAGAAATTATAAAAAAATGTTTGATCGTATCTTTGTCTTCTTTTCTAGTTTCACTGACTGTACTACTTTAAAATATCATGACGAGGGGAGCCTTTCCAGTGTGCTTTTATTTTTCAGCCAGGTTCGCTTCTTCTGCAGTATACCAAAATATGATAGCTTGCTTAATCCTTTTCTTCAGTTGCCTGTCCAGATAACTTGAAACTGTAGTATCTTGCACATAGTAATTTTCCAAGCAATTCTTAACTCATTCACACCCAAAGAGATGTTTTGAATAGTTCTATTAGACACCCATGGCTCCTTATGGCCTACTGACATTTTTTGGGGCTGGAGTCTTTAACTAAATGATTTGCCAATTAATACTAATCAACATAAGAAAGAACAAAGTATAACTAAGAAAACGACAGTGAAATAAACCTACAACTGTCATAATTTTTACCACAGGTAAAATTCAAACTGTAAAAAAAATGTGTGTGTGTGTGTGTGTGTGTGTGTGTGTGTGTGTGTGTGTGTGTGTGTGTGTGTGTGTGTATATATATATATATATATATATAGAGAGAGAGAGAGAGAGATCTAGATCTATATATATATATATATATATATATAGATATGGAATTGGTTAAAATTATCTAACACACTTTTTATCTAAACCCAATTTATTGACACATTTTTATCATCAGTTAATTTTATCGACAAGGTTTTTATCGACGGTTAATTTTATCTAACATGTTTAAAAAAGAAAAAAATAATCAAATGTTTTTGCAGGGGTAAAGGCCCCCCTGAACCCCAGACCCACCTACTTAAATATACTAACTCCACAGTCATACAACTACAAAGAAATGAGAAAACACCACACATGGTGAATCGTTGCTGTCCATATTTATCTTTCTCTGTTAATGCCTGGCACAATGTAGTTTTGGGGGAACTCTGGGCAAATAAAGTAATTTGGATAGAGTCACTTACAAAATTAAAAGCAATAAAATAAAAATAAGACAAAATAGATACAAGTCCAACTAGTACAGGCTGCACAGTGAGGGACAGGCTTCAGGAATTCAAGACAGATAGAAAGATAAGATAAGATATCAGGGCAATATAAAGATACCATAATTTATATGAGTTTTAAGACATGATTATGCTTCTTAAGAAAGAAACCAGTTAGCATAATGGTTAAGGTCTTCACTTCCCATGCACAAGGCACAAGGTTTGATCCTGACCTCCAACCAATACCTGTTTGGAGTTTGCATATTCTCCCAGTGTCTCCATGGGGTTTCTCCCACAATTGAAAACCATGCTGAGTGTTTCCATTTCAAACTCACCAATGAATGGCACTGTGGGCAGCAGCACAGACTCTGCATGGTGCCCTATAGGGGGAAGAGTTGTACAGACCAACCGCCTTGGGCATCTACTGTGGTGCACAGTATCCTCAAGATAGGAGAACATGGATCACAGACTGCATGCCGTGGCAGGGCTAGCCACTCGACAGTGTAAAATATGGCTCTAGGTAATTCAGTCATGTTGACTAATGTCACCAAAATGGGCATGGGTAGTTACAGGGACCCTTGCTAATGATGTGAGGGGTATATGTGCCCCTATTGGCCAGTGTGTGCCCACCATAAAGCCCAGCAGCCCTGGGTCAATAAGCTACTGGCTGGCCGGTGTCTAGTTGTCCAGACTGGGTTACCTGGGATAGCTCTGTTGAGTCAAGATCAACAGGGTCTTCTTTCCCCACTGATTCTGCCAAGCCCATTCCCTTGCCTGTAGTTTCACTAGATAGTAGGTAGGGATAGTGGGAATCTCATTCATCCATTCATGTGCATCACCTGGGATAGCTGTGTTGAGCGAAAGCTGGATGTAAAACCAACCAACCTGCCAAACATGTAATGAGAATTGCTATGCTTAATGTAGGTACACTGACAGGATGCAGCTTGGAAGTGGATGACATGATGATATGGAGGAGGCTGGATATCCTGTGTATCCAAGAGATGAGATGAAAGGGCAGTGCAGCAAAGCCACTTGGCTTAGGATCCAGACTCTACTAATCAGAAGGGGAGAGGCTAGAAATGTAGGAATTGTGGTGAGAGAGAAGCTTCAGAAGGCAGTGAGGGATATCATCAGAATTTATGACAGACTCATGGCAATCAGACTCCAGTGTAATGATAGGACAGTATTCATAATCTCAGCCTATGCCCCACAGCAGGGTTGTGATAGTGAGGAAAAGAGTGCATTCAGACAGCAGTTGCAGGACCTACAATGTTTGATCCTGACCTCCGACCAATGCCTGAGGACAACATGCATTGGTGTTAATAATGGGTGACTTGAATGCACATATCAGGAGAAACAGAACAAGATACAAGGACTGCCTGGGTCCATATGGGTGGGGCAACAGGAATAAAGAAGGAGAAGCCATTCTAGACTTCTGTCTGGCAAATGACTTGATAGTAGCCAACACATGGTTCAGAAAAAGAGACAGTCAGAAGATTACATAAAGAGTAGCCATTAGACATCCTCCTAGTAAGGAAAATGAACTGGGGTAGAATCCATGATTGCAAAGTCATCCCCAGTGAAAAAGTCAGCCCACAGCATAAACCACTAGTTACCACAATCAGCTGCAAGCAGTGTCAGAGAAGGCTCTAAGGTCAGCAGAGACCAGGTTGAAAACCTGGAAGTTGACTGGAGAGAAAGTGCAACAGTTCAAGGAATTACTCAGGGCTCTAGCACCCCAATAAGGAGGAGGAAATAGGTGGAGTTGAACAAGAATGGTAGCGTCTAAAAACAGCATGCGTTAGGACTACAGAAAAGATATGCATCCAAGCCAAGTATAGAAATAAGGTACATAAGGAAAGCTGGTGGTGGAATGTAGAAGTCCGGGAAGTCATCAAAAGAAAGAAGGAGTGCAGGAAGAAGTGGGAGACAGAAAAGACTGACCAGGCTAGGAAGGACTACTGGTTGGCTAACAAAGAAGGTAAGAAAGAATTTGCAATAACAAAGAATAGGGCATCAGAGGCACTGTACCAGCTTCTGGAAAGTGACTCAGTAAGGGGTACAAAGAAACTATATCAGGTTGCAAGGCAAAGACAGAAAGATAAAGAAGATAGTCAGGCACCCTTCATAAGGGATGCCAGCAACAACCTGCTCACCAGTCCACAGGACATCAAAGGAAGATGAAAGGAGTCTTTCCAGCAGCTTCTGAATGAAGAAAATCCCACAGAAGCTGTACTGCCCCTGAAACAGCCTACAATGAGAGAAGAAGAGGAGCCCACCTTAGAAGAAGTAAGAACAACACTAAGGAAGATGAAGTCAGGGAAAGCAGCAGGCTCAGATGAGGTCACAGCAAATATGATAAAGATGCTGGGTGAGGTAGGGGAGAAATGGCTCCTGAGTGTACTAACAGCAGTGTAGAGGGAAAGGCATATCACAAATGACTGGGGAATAAGCATACTTGTGCCAGTGTACAAGAACAAAGAGGACATCCACAACTGTGGGCAGTACAGAGGTATTAAATTCCTATCACATTGCATGAAAGTTCTGGAGAGGGTGATTGATAAACGGATACACAGAGTAGTAGAATGTAAGATGGGAGATGAGCAGCCTGGATTTAGATTAGGATGCAGCACAATTGACCCAATGTTTGCAGTAAGACAGATACTTGAAAAGAAACTAGAGATGAGGAGAGAGTCCAGCTGGGTATTCCTAGACTTGGAGAAAGCATATGACAAGGTCCCAAGAAAGCTGATCTGGGCAGTACTGCAGTGGTTTGAAGTCCCAGAAACATTGGTAGAATTAGTGCAGGTTATGTACAAGGACCCAATGACTCAAGTACAAACAGTGTTCGGCCTCACAGAGGGGTTCCCAGTAGGAGTGTGTGTACACCATGGTTCAGCTCCGAGCCCACTGCTGTTCATACTGGTGATGGACTACATTAGCAAATAGGTCAGAGGGGACAGATCAACAAAGTTGCTGTACACAGACAATATGGCATTACAGGCAGAATCTTAGCTAGAACTTCAGTAAAGGATAGGAGAATGGAATGCAAAACTGAAGGCACATGGAATTAATCTATTAACAGATAAGATGGTGGTAATGGTACCAAACTGGGAAATCAGAAGAAGCTGAGAACAGAGATAAAAGGGAAGCTAGTAGAACAGGTAAACAGCTTCAAGTATCTGGGAGGGGTGGTTGAGGAGAAGGGAAGTCTAAATGAAGAGGTCAATGCTAGAGTCAGAGGGGCTGCAGCCAACTGTCATAGAGTGTCAGGTGTAGTGTATGACAGAAGAATGCCAAAGAATCTGAAAAGTAAGGTGTACAATGCAGTGGTACAACCAGTACTACTGTATGATACAGAAATCTGGGCAGTAAAGGCAGAACAGTTGAAGAAGCTAGAGGTGATGGAAATTAAGTGCCTGAGAAAGGTGGCAGGATGCACACTGTGGGACAGGCAAAGAAATACGAACATAAGAGCAGAAGCTAAAGTAGCTCCAATTGCAGAAAAGATTAAAGAGAACAAATTACGGTGGTTTGGACACATGTATAGAAAAGCAGAAGACAATCTGGTGAGGAAGATTTGGACATCCAGCAAAGAGGTGGATAGATTGTGTGAAAGAAGATCTGTGACAGTCAGGCATGAGTGGTGAAGAAAACAGGAGTGTGGCACTGAATCGAGAGTGTTGGCAACAGTTAACACGATAGCCTGACCCCATGTAGAAAAAAAATGGGAAAAAGGGGGTTGATGATGATGATGATGATTACGCTTCTTAAGAAATGCAATCAACTCAGTCTGCCTGCAATCCTTTACGCAGAGTTAATGGTAACATCAGTATTAATTCAAAGAATAGTTATGCATTAATTGATAAAGTTGTTATTATACACAATGTAATAGTTCTCTACACTCCTTAGATGTTACCTGAACATATATTACATTACAATGAAATAGGACTAGGCATAGAAAACAAAAGAGACCATAACCTGAAACTGTCAAGCTATAAAAGTACCATTACCAGTAAACACAGGTGTCCTTACAGGGGATGACAATAAAGAAAAAATAAGGGAGACCTGTGACTGTCTGTGACATTAATGTGTTATTTATGACTTTATTGTATTACAGAAAAGCTCTAGTCAGTGGTTTGCTCTAATGTGTGAAATTAATCCAAGACAAAGTAACTGATTCACTTCTGCCAATATCTATATCTATCTGTCTATCTATCTATCTATCTATCTATCTATCTATCTATCTATCTATCTATACATTTAATTGTATGCCCCTTAGATCAGTCAGTAAGCCAGGATAATGAAACTCCTCCTGAGGTACAATAATAAAGTATAGCACTGTGATATTAGTAACTGACTGTTTCAAATTCTCCTGCCAGGTCGGTGAAGGTGAATACTTACTACACCTCACAATCTATGGTAAACATATAGCTCATCGAGAGTCCAAGCGCCTGAGTGGAAATAAGCTAGTATACCTTATAGGAAGTCAGCTGATCGTGCATTATAAGCTTAGTTTTTGGTCTAAAATCTCAGAACAGCAGGGACTGGGAATTTGCCTTTCTGTGCTGCAGTGGAATCTCAGAGTTTGTATATATAATTAGCAATGGATGTTGGTTTACATGGGTGGGGGGGGGGGCTTTCCCCTGCAAAAAAAGTATATAATGTGTTTTACTTTTTTGTATGATTGCTTAATTTTAAACAGTTATGCTTGATGTTATGTAGTTTGACTTTTTGAGTATTCAGCTGTCATACACTCATATATGCATATAAAATCTCATTAAAAAAACCAATGGGCTATATATACTAGTTCTTCTCATTGTCCATAATGTTGTTTTCTGCCTTTGTCTAGCTATAGTTCAAGATACTGAGATTTAAAAATTTTAGGGCTTTAGTTATGTTGGGTAATTTAAATTCATCCACAACCCCTTTTTTTCCCATTTCTACATATGGGCTCAGGGTGTGGATTTAACAGTGACAATTATTTATAGCCAAGGTATACACTGCCGGGTGGGTAGCCCTGCCACGGGAGTTCTTCCACACCATACATTCTCACACACACTCAATCCGATGGCTAATTTAGAGTGTCCAATTCGCCTACTGCATATCTTTGAAATGTGGGAGGAAATCAGAGCACCCACAGGAAATCCACATAAACACAGAGAAGACATGCAGACTTCACACAGAAGACACCCCAGCTGGGAATTGAACAGGGAACTTCTTGCCATGAGGTGACAGCACTATATGCTGTGTCACTGTGCTGTCTACAATATTCTGCCAGAATTAGATTTTTTTTTTCATTTTAATAGTATTTATTAACATTTTCTAACTATAACAAATATTAAAAAAGCAATCATTTATATCTATTTAAATACATTTAACATCAAGAAGTATTTAAATTAATTTAAAAATGATATTCTTTACAGTATTTACTTAGTTAAATCTGACATAGACTTAACCATATTAGATTTGTCTGAATCTAGATCATAGTGTTTTGAGGTTTTTGACTGGTCTAGTGAAAGCTTATATTTCTTTCCAATCATCTTCAATGTTTACATGATTCTAATCATTAACTTCAATGTGTCACTATCAGCGTTCCTTTCTATGTACTGGCATGTTCTTTTCCACTGCTTAGCTGTTTTATTTAAGCATATATTGAACAATCAACCTGTTTGCTTCCATTTTATTACTCCATCCTCATTTGCCAGTTCCACTAGCTAACATTCAAAACTCCTATAAAAGTTCTGTTTCTTTTTTTTTCTATAATATCATGCCCATATGCCACAGGCCATTTCCCATATACGTTTTAAATTAATAACAATCAGAACATTTGCAATGTTCACCTTAGGAGAATTACATCTCTAGCATTTTGCATCTGTGTTCCGTTTTTCTATAAACATTTTTAAAGGGGTTAAAACCTGTGTAAGAGTCTCACTTGTTGATCCCAAATGTATATCCATTTTTGTAGAAAAAAATCTACTCCATGCTTTTCTCCAGTTCAAAAATGTCACAGTAATATTTTCATTATTTCTCCATTTATCAAATAATTCTTAAAACATCAATAGTTTCTTGCCAATAAATCATTCTAAATTGTTGCACCTCTGTCTTTTCCAACATTCCTCTATTTCTCCCAAGGTACAACTTTCAGTTTACCATTACTTCTCATTCACACTTATATTTCCCTTTTTACTTAAAACATCTTTCTAATCAATATCCAACAAATTTAGTTTACTGCTGTTGGGTCAATATTTTTTTTATCAACCTGGTCTCATCTGATACATTCCCAAATAGAGGAATCTGCTTTGTTTAAGCTATCTCATTAACTAAGTTGAAAGTAGTTATATATGTCTGGAGGTGTGGTATCTGCTGCTCCCCCCCTGTTGTTTTAACATAATTAGACTATTTTTAGCTATTCTTGCTCTATTACAATTTACTACAAACATCCTAATTGTGTTCTTTATTTTAACTATTCTACTGTGACCCTATGGAGCGGGGAAAGTCATTGGGCCTGATTTCAAAAAACTTGCTCTCATGGTACGTGTCCACTTACCCTGACAACAAGTCATATGAAATCTGGACCCTGGTGTAAGCTTGGAAGAACATGAGTCCTTACTCAAAAGAAAGTCACTTACACTGAGGGCAAGTCTATTGGAATCAGGGCAGACTTGCACTGAGAGCAACTGCTTTGAAATCTGACCTATTATCTAATGTAAGTATAATAACTAAAAGTATAACCTTAACTGCATGAATTTTCTGTGGAAAAATATTAATTTTATATTTTTGTTTTACAATAATGTCTGTTAATTTCTATTCTGTTTTCTGAATGTTTTTGTCATTTGTTTCTTAAAGTCCTTTGTTATTATCAAACCTAAATAAACTGGGTCAATTTCTCTTGTATCTTGCAGTAATTACCAAAACCTCTTCCCTTCCTCACTCTAGTAACTAGTGTCTTTTCTTTGTTTTAGTTTAGTCCTGAACACTCTCCAAAATACTAAAATCCCAGCACTTGTGGCAAGACTTTAGCCTTGTCTAAGACTGGTATACAATCATTAGCAAAAAAAAAGTATGGCCTAGGATCAATCTTTTCCTTCTTGAAAGGCTATCTCCGGCTATTTCCTAATTCTTTAAGCAAGCTCTTTGATAACTACTGTATATAATGCAGGTGACAACAGGCAACCTTGTCAACTGTTCCTACAAATATTTATATAGTCTGTCACATTGCTACCAGTATGTCTGCTTGTTGTTCCTTGTACTTTGTTTCTTAACTATTTTACCAAGCCAGGAAATTGTCATCAAAGTTTCTACTTTTAAGAACTTCAAACATGAATTTTCACTCAACTGTATCAGCAACTTTTCCAATGACAAATAGAATAATGTCTATATGAGTTTCATCATTTTCCCATTTCCAGTTTAAAAACCCAGCTAGGAACCACCAGTTATCTATATCGTGTTACATATAAACCCAGACTGTCTTTTTTAAATCAGTTATGGGAAGATTACATACATTGAAGCTACTTTTGCAAAAATATTGATACCTTTAGTTAATAATGAAACCATCCTATACTTTGCTGCATCTTTCATGCTGTTTTTATCCTTTGAAAAAAGTATTATTTCAGCAGTATTAATTAACACTAAAAATAAAGCTAAGGATATAACATATTCTAAGTAATAAACTGTATTAATTGTCACTAAAAGAAAGTATTTTAAATTAAAGTAATCTTATTTATAAACTTGACAGTGTCTTAGAAAGGTATTTGATGTCATAATCACATGACCCAGTCTTTTACTTTAATTTTATGCAGCTATAACCAATATTACCTTCTGTTTCATGATTTACCTCAAAATAATTTCAAATCTCCTCAGAAAGTAACACGAGCTTTCGACTAACTGATTTATACCATTAATAAATGAATGAGTAAAATATTATCAGATTCTAGAGTATCCTTAAAATCTTTTACACGCAACATATTATTTTTAGCAGAATAATTTATAAGATTTGGTTAATAATCAGAGTACTAATCCTTTATAAGAAAATTTGAAAAATATTTAATAGACACTTTCAGATACATATACATAAGCAAAGACATAAAAATTAACTCAACTGATTTTTTTATTCTGAAATAAAACTCAATGTATTATGTTCAAGAGCAATTTTTATATATATATATATATATATATATATATATATATATATATATATATATTTTTTTTTTTTTTGGTTTTTTTTTTGTGTGTGTGTATGTGTTTGCATACATAAAACCATCTTTTATCTTTGCATAAAAATATGATAGTTCAAGTGACTCCTGTTTCACCTACCTGCTATTTTTATTTTTCTCCCTAAATTTTTACAAGACATCTGCTGCCCAATATTATTCATGAAAATCCCCTAAATCTTCTAAAAATACTCATACCATGAGTTTTTCTGATTTTTACTGAATGGCTTATTCTGTTTTTTTTTTAAATCATATCTCTAATATACCATCTCTCTAACATTTCTCTTAGACAAAGTGTTTTTTTTTTTCTTCATTAATAGCCTGGGTTTTCCTCCTTGTAACAAAAAGTACTTTTTCAGATAGTTTAATGGATTGCTGAAGAGAAGGGTATTTCTTTCCATTATGAATTTTGTTTTGTTTATAGTCTTGTTTTATTCTTTTCATGCCAAGTTAACTCTGGGAAGTATTTCAGTTTTCTCTCTGTGTTCTTCAATTTCTATCTCTGTAAGTTCAGTTTACATCATCTTCACTTCTTCTTTCTGTGAAGGATTATTGCTGTGCAAATAAAGTTTTTATAAAATCTTTTTAACATGCTCCACTGCCTTTATAGAAAATTGTTGACCTGACCAAGGACCATTAAAACAGCATACAAGTGTGGTTAACATTCCACATTTATATGTCAGTCTTATGTGGATGAACTTAATGTGTGGCCTGAACTACTTTAGAGAAATCAGTTTGATTGCAAGATTCTTTCAACTTATTCTTGTCTTCTTCCTGCTTATAATTATTGAATATTCTTTAGTTTGGCAACAATCCATCAATATTAAAATTTATCTGGAAACTTTTTTCCTTCTGACTTTCTATCCACTTACTTTAACTCTGCTATTGAGTTCCATTTTTCCAAATGTAATACATTCATAAATATTTTTTTATAATGAAATGCAATAGTTCTTTATATCTTATTTCTTTGGGTATCTCAAAGACTGATGTTCTTCCTTGTACAGTTTTTCTGTTTTATTATCATGTAGTTTGTCAGTTTCAGTTTCTCTGTTTTTAAATTATTTCAAGATTTCAATGTCTTTTTAAGTTCCTTTAGCTCAAAGTTTACCTAATGTATTTGATGGTGCTGGCTAACTGAAATGTGATAATATTGTTATCTTGAGAAGAATCCTTGACATTCTATAAGTCCACATCTTCTTTCTTTTACTTGACTGTAAATACATGACTTTTTACAAAAAAATAATTCCACAAATGTTCTTCAAAGAATTGAATTCTGGCAGGAGAGTTACTGAATTATATTGCATCCATCTTGAAGGTCAGGTCACGCCTCTGGTAGAATTATTTGTTTGGCCTTAGAAAAGGATATGATGGCAGCTTTGTTCTATAGTATGAAAAAAGAACAAACTCAATTGACTGACTGAAAATGTGGATTAGCAGGGTAAAAATGAAAACAGCTGCTATTTTCAAATGTTTTGCACATGAACAACAGCACTAATGCAGCATTGCTAAGTTGTATTAACACAGCCAACGAAAAGAGGAACTCAACCTTGTCTCTGTACTCTTTCTTGACTTATTTAAAGCATTTGATACGGTCATCTATCAAACTATATTATACAAACTATCCTTCCTAGGCCTGGCTAATGCCTATCTACACTGGTTTGAGAGTTGTAAAATGGCAAAATGACTATTCATCATACCTCCCCACACCTGTAGGAGTCACTCAAGTATCCATATCAGGGTCATTCTTGCTCAACATATTTATCAGTGACCTGCACACTGCTTCCTTCCATGCGTAAATCATACACTACGCAGTTTACTCCACACACATTTGTTCATCTAAAAGCCTGGCTGAACTACAGCAAGATGCCCAACAGTCGTCATCCCCCATAGAAAGCTGGCTTAGCATAACTCACCTTTTCCTTAACCCCAAGAAACCTAAACTAATGCTGTTCACACTAAAACACAAAAATATCTCTTCACCATTACCTCAACAAATAATGCAACAATAGGATAGAATTAGTCTGTCATGCTGAACTACAGAGAGTTACTGTAATGACCAGGTGAAATTTGACCACCGTATCACACAAGTGATAAAGAAAATACACAAAAACTAGACAGCCTTTACAGAGAAAATCATTCCTTACTGACAGTTCTAGAAATACCCGCGGTGGTGGTGCTGTGGTAGCGTTGTCACCTCACAGTAAGACGCTGTCCGGTTAGATTCTCAGCTAGAGCGTCTTCTGCGTGGAAACATGCGTGAATGGGCATACCTTCGTTGAAGGTTGTGCATCAGGGCTGGTAACTCAGCACGTAAAAATCAACTACCACTCATTAGCGGACCGGAGTTCCACTGTGGCGACCCCTAGCCGGGAAAAGCCGAAAGACACAACAACTGACAGTTCTAGAAATGGCATTGCCCCGACCTATTTCCTACCAACCCTACTATGTGATTCTCCTATTCTGACAACTCTGTCTACCTCAGTATTATTGAAACTGCAGCAATGCTACAATAAATTGCCAAATTTGCCCCTAACCTTACATATAAAACCCAGTAATGCCTGGCTCTAAAACAATTAAACCGGCTTGAATTTTCTCATGTACTCACATACTCACAAAGACCTATAATCCATAAACTACTGCACAAACCAGAAGAACATCCATCTATTAACAGTTTAATATACTCCTATTCCCCAAGCATAACTGTGTTCTAGTTCATAGGTTCATAGGTTCATAGGTTGATACTAGGCTATCTGTCCTAGGGCACTTATAAGCCTAGCCAGAGTGTGTTTGGCTTTTGCCACCCTTTTAGATTAGTTGACTGTGCCTCTGTATAGCAGGTCAAAGAAGGTAGCCCTTTTAAGGTTAGTTTACTGTACCTCTGTCAAGCAGGGACACAGAAGAGATCCCAGGGGTAAACTTACGATCTCCCATCCACTCATCAAAATTTTTCTTGAAGAGGGTCGGTGAGGGGCTCTACCTAACATGGATTGGGATTTTGTTCCAGAGTGAGGGGAGCCTCTGGGATATGAATGTGTCCCTCCAGCATGTCCTATTTATTTCTGTGCTGAGGTTCAAGTCCCTGGAGCGTGTAGCTCTAAGGGATTTGGAGTTCCTGAGGTGAAGCATGTCCATTAATTCTGGGTTGAACATGGCTTTATACATCAGACACAGATCGCCTCTGAGTAGGCGGTACGCAGCTGAGTAGAGCTGGAGTTTCTTTAGCCAAACTGCATAGGGCATCTGTTTGAGCCCCTTGATCCTCTTGGTGAGGTACTTTTGGGGTATTTCCAGTTGCTGCAGGTGTCGGGTAAGGTACATCCCAAATGGGGCATTGTATTCAATTATGGGCCTGATAAGTGATGAGTAGAGGGGCACAATGACCTCTCTTGATCTAGATGTGAATCCTTTCATGATAAGGTGGGCTATATAGAAGGTCTTTCTAACCACTTTGGCAATGTGATTGTCAAAGGAGAGATTGCTATCTACTTGGGTCCCCAAGTCCCTAATTACTTCTTCCATACTTAATGGATTACCACCTATGTGGTAATTTGTGGGCACTTTGTTTTTCCCAAAGGGGATGACTATGCACTTTTTGGCATTTAGCTTTAGGCCATGGCTCTGGCACCAGTTATCCGTCTCTGTGAGACCCTTTTGAAGGATGCTTGTGTCAGCCGGAGAGTCAATTACGGCACCCAGTTTGCAGTCATCTGTGAACTTGGCCAGCCATAGTCCACCTGTGTTAGCCTGTACCTCGGAGAAATATATACCGAACAAGAGAGGTCCCAGGACTGAGCCTTGTGGGATGCCACTTGTAACTGGTTTAGAGTCTGACATGGCACCTGCTATTCTGACCATGTGGGTTCTATCCCTGAGCCAGTTTGCAACCCATCTTGTGACATAGGGGTTGATATTTAAGCTGGTGAGCTTATTTATGATGCCCGAGTGGGGTATTGTGTCGAAGGCTTTTGTGAGGTCCAGGTAGGCTGTGTGAACTACCTTCCCTTCATCTATGGCTTTGGTAACTGTTTCAAAGAAGTCGACCAGGTTCAAGAGGCAAGATCTGCCCTTAACAAAGCCGAATTGTGTAGGATCCAGTGTCTGGAGGTTCCCAATGTCTTTGTTTATGATTTCCATGATGATACGCTCCATAGCTTTGCAGACCAGGCTAGTCAGGCTTATAGGGTGATAGTTTCCGGGGTTTGTTGTGGCACCACCTTTGTGGAGTGGGACCACTGTTGCTGTATGCCATTCCTTGGGTACATATCCTGTAGTAAGGCTGAGACTGAACAGTGACTTTATATGAGGGTTTAGTTCTTCTTGGAGCTCATGTAAGATGCAGCCTGGGACACCGTCTGGTCCCATTGATGCTGTGTTTTTTGCTTTGGAGAAGGCAGCTCTCACCTGTGCATCTGTGATCTCAGGAAGGCTACACTCTGTTGGGATAGACATTTGCTCTTTTGGGGGGGAAGGGGGGGGGAGTTTGCACTGAATCTTTCTGCCAGGATGTTGACAAAGTCTGTGGGTTCAGTGTATTTTTTGTCATTTTGCACTAACTCAGAGCATATCTGGGAGTTGCCTCCCAGATTTCTGACATAACTAAAGGCCTTGTGATTATCTTTAGTGTCTTATGCAATTTTTCTTTCGAAGCTGGCCTTAGATGATTTTATGAATGATCGTAGTTTCTTGCTAGTACTGATCAGAGACGCCTTCCCTTTTTGGGATTTTGCTCTATCATGTAGTAGCTTTCTCCTTCTGGTGTATAGCTTATTTATGGCCGGGGTCCACCAGACAGGTCTCCTGCCTTTGGAGGAGTGAATCTTGGTTTTATTTGGGATAGCATGCTCCGTGCATTCCTGTAGGTGTCCATAGAATGCTTTTGTAAAGGATTCTGCATTTTGGGCTGTATTTTCCACTGGCCCAGGGGCTTTGAAGGATTCTACCTTGGTTTTGAGAAGTGTGAAGTTTGCTTTAGAGAAGTTCTTCACTGTGGTTTCCTTGGCTAGGGGTGGGGACGGAATATGGATGTCCAGTGAGATTAGTTTATGGTCTGATCTTACCAATGAAGGGTATACCTCTGGTGTGGAACATAGAGACCCCATGTTGGTGATGGCCAGATCCAATATGTTTTCCCCTCTTGTGAGAGGGGTGACCAGTTGTTCCATAGCATTTGAGTTTATAAATTCTAGGAACCGTTGGGCGAGGGTGTTTGGGCTTGAGTAGTTTTCCCAATCAATGTTTGGGTAGTTGAAATCACCCAATATAATGGTGTTTGGAGAGATCTTCATATTCTCCAGTGAGGTTCCTGTGTTTGGGAGGGTGGTCTGTAACAGGCTACAAACTGAAAGGCAGTTTTGCCCACTGTTAGTTACACATGGATGGTCTCCGATGCTTCGTGCAGTGCCACTAACCTGGAGGTGTGGGTATCTTTGATAAATCTAGATACTCCCCCTCCATTTGTGGTTTGGTCCAAGTTTTGGGGCCGGAAAGCATGGTATGAAGTATAACCTGTTAGTGCTGGGGTGCTCTCAGGAGCCTTGAACCAGGTTTCTGTTACTGCACAGATATTGATATTCTCCATACTGAGTGCATGCATCTTGAGGTTTAGACTTCTGGCGTTGAGCAGCATTACCCTTAGTATTTTTTTCTTTGTGTTGACTATGGAGGTGGGTTTGTCTTTTGAGCCTTGCCTAAAAAAGGCACTATGGGGGAAGCAAGAGCCTTTGCCAGTATTCAAAAACCCAGGGGTGACAGGTGCAAGCTGTCCCTAGTGAAGCAACGTGGCTTGTCAAGCATGTCATCCCAGGCTGACAGACACTGGATCCCCTTTGAATGACACCAATACTTTAGCCAGTTGTTAAAATTGATCATTTTGTCTTTATACTGTAGCATCATTATTGGTGAGGGTAAGATGCTACTCAAGGTCAGGGTCATACCGGCCTGGGCCACATGCTCAGAGAGCTCTTCTATGTCTTTTTTCATGTAGTCCAGGGAGGTACGTCTCAGGTCATTCACACCAGCATGGACAATGATGGAGTCATATTTGTACTTGCTTTGGAGTGACCTGAGTGCTTGTGTTATGTGGCGGATCCTGGCACCCGACAGGCAGCTTACAGTGACCTTCTCCTTGTTCAGCCTGGTGAGTGGGACGTCAGTGTGTCTGACAATAGAGTCACCTTTTACAAGTGTATTAGGTGTGTTGTTTAGCCCTAATGGCTGTGACTGTGTGGCACACTGACTTTGTGAGCTATGTGCTATGTGGGTATTGTTTCATGGTAGGGGTTGCTTGGATGTCTGCTTTGGAGGTCTCTGCTGCTTAGGCAGATTTTTATTTAGAGCCTCTGAGTATGTTTTTGTGTGTTTATGTGTTTGGTTTGCTGATGCGATAGGTCTATGTGAGACTGGATTTGTGGTGTGTGTGTGGTTACCTTTTCCTCCTTACAGGCTGTGCTAGTACTGGGTTGAGAGAGGTTAGCCTCCAGTTTGGCTATATAGTTGCATCTCTCACATATATTTGAGCTTGTTGGGAGGAGGAGAGGGTGGTCTGTATACATAAGGCAGTTGTAACATTGCCTCAAGATTCCCAGGTTCACCAGCTGGACTGGAGAGTAAACCCGAAACTGACCTTTGGACATGCCTGAATAATATAGGGAACTACTTATTGACTGATCAGAAAGAACCAATAGGGAGCAAGTGCTTTGAAGGAGTATAAGAGGATGTAATAAGTTTATTAGTGTTTACCTATGAGATTACTTATACGAGCAAGTGCAGGGCTTTAGAATGAAAATAGAGTGCTTATTTTGAGATTTAGAGCTGTTCTAAGGGAAAAAGTGATTTAAACCTGTTTAAGCGACACTGCTCTGTGCACAAAAAGAGATTTGCAGGGTTTTAAGAGAGATAGATCAAGATGTTTAGAACTGACCCAAAATGGCCAATAAAGCTACAGCTTCTAGGCAGTAACCACTCCTACAGGGACAGGCAGGCTGCTCAGTGTTAACCACTCCACTGCCACTGGTGAACACAGAGACTTTCCTTTAGCCCAAGCAAGCACTGGCCTCCAAGAAACTTACAAACAGTTCAGAACAGCAATCTGTAACTGAACTTTCTTAAATTTCAGAAAGTGGGAAAAAAGCAAGATTTTTTTTTTTTACTTTAAAGGTAGCAAAGATACACAAGTAGCAAAATAGTCAGAACAGTGCAATAAATGACCCCACACTTGAGTGCTAGGCCAGAGTCAGGTAAAATGCAATTTTAAGAAAACTGATTTTAAATTAAGTGCAACACAGGAAATGCAGTAAACAGGCTCTAGATGTGTTCTAAATACTGTTTCTAATACAGATATCAACTTTAGCAAGCCAGAAAACGCCAAAAAGTAGGCGACAAAGCAGTAATTTTAAACAAAAAATCAGAAGAAAATACTTAAAATCTCAAAAGTGGCTCCTTTCTTCTCTCAGCGTTTTCTCCCCTTGGTAGGTGCTTCAGCAACAACTATCAAGCCTGGAAAGACCTGTGATAAAAATGTTTCTTAGTTTGACCAAATCCAGCAACACAGCAGGAGACTTGTATTTCAAATGTTTTGCAAATAAGTGGAACTCTATTCCACCCTGCTTAACACTTAAATACTTTCAATTCTGAGCTGAAGCAACACCTTACACACTTATGGCTCTGGCCCTGTACCCCTCCCAGCTAAGACTAATCCATTTAAATGTAAACCCACATCTCTAGCCCCCATTACAAGCAAATCTTCTCATCTAATTAACTTACTTATATATACCACAACTCTTATCTCGTTACCTTGCCATGGTACTTAAATTCTATTGCAGTAATACCTTAAAATCCATTTCCTCTTACTAACCCCCTCCTAATTATCTGCACAACCTTCCCACACAGTTGATAATCCCTGACAAAAACTAGCTTACGGTTCTGATGTTATTCTGTTCTAGGAACGTTCTAAATTATTCTAATTATAAGATACACAACTAATCCACCACTTACCTATGACAAAGAATTACATAAGAACAAACTTGTGTGTGTAGTATCAGACTGTACCTGCTTGTTTTGTATATTAAATTATTGTACACATTTGTACTCACAGTTGTATGATGTTATTGCAGTCATATTTGCATTCATACCATTTTTCCTGTGTTGTCATTGCATTGTATTATCCACTGTACTTTTATTCTCAATGTAAGTAATCACTTTAATTTTGAGTGGAGCTTTTTTCATACACCTCTGCTGAAAAGGGGTTTCATGCCCATTAGGACCTTCCCAGTAAAACATGCAGTAAATAAATAACTAACTAAATAAATAAATAAGCTTATCCTGACTTGACTCTTTATATTCAGGTACGTTTAATAACATATAAATCTGCTGTCTTGTCACTGGTTTGAAGCACAGGGATGAGGGAGAGAGAGAAAGAACACAGCATACTTTATTTACATTGCATGTCATTGTCATTTTGTGCTTGTAGATAGATGATTGTTTTACTAAAAGTTGCAGTTTGTGTGTGTCAGTAATTAGGTTCCTGATGGTTTGAAATGTAATGCCCTAACATGTAGCATTTATTCGAAAAGGGTATTAACTTACTTCTAAAAATTTCTAGGGTGGTATCGCTGCTCATATTGTTTCATCTTTTTGTGTGATGATTTGTATTTTCTAATAGAGAGGATGGTAAGGAGAAGGTGATGTGTGGCTTGTTTATGTATATTGCTATGTATAGAAAGCCCTGACCTATATGCCTTGTTGCTTGTCATGTGCTTCCCACCCCCTATATTTATTCATTTATTTATTTATTTATTTATTGCATTTGTTTACAGGGATAAGTCCACTGGGCCTAAAAGAGCCCATTTTCAGTGGAGGCCCAGGGAGAAAAGCTCCAACGAGAGACAGAAAAAATATAAACAGAAGCAGAAACAGTGTTACAGATAGTAAATATAGTAACATATACAGAATATATACATAAAAGCAGGAATCTAGTTTGTTTGATTACAGCAATATATACAGAAAATATACATTAAAGCAGAATTCAATGAATTCAATCAGATTGGTATAAACAGAGATTAGTATTATTGTACCAAAATCAACAAATGAAGATAAAAATAAATATGGAGAAAATATCATCAGTCACTAGTAGCAAAAGACATAGTTTAGTAATCATATAAGGAGAGTGAAGATGTTAGGTTATAGAGCAGGAACATAGCCAGGAAGAGTTGAGATGATTTTTCAGCATTTGTTTGAAGGTAGTGGTGCTGCCTGTGTTTCTTATAGAAGGCGGAAGTGAGTTCCATAGTTTGGCGATGGTGAAGGCATAGAGGAGTTGACCAGCAGGTAAGGTGGGCTTATCTACTTCCCTCCCCACTTTTTATTGTTGATAGTACTAATATAGCCTTGGATGGAAATGAGGCTGGAAGCTGGGCAATGTCCCTGTTATAGAAGGATAGAGTCCCATATTGAGAGAGAAAAATGGTGGTTCTTTTCTTTTTTGCTGTGTGTATCTCTCAGACTTGGATGACCATAGAGGGAAGCATGATGGGTCAAATATGGTGGAGTTATGCTTTCATCTGGGGACTGATGTCACTGGCTAGAATAAATGGTCTTATGTTCCTTGGGTATGCTACCAATGACTTTTGTTTTAGTCCAGTGTACACTGAGCTTAATTTTCCTTATAGAAGCATGAAAGCTGATGGTGCTGATCAAAGGAAAATACTTTTGCTGGAGATGGTTTCCACTTCCCTCTATACAAATGGTTTATGTGCCATAGTCAATATGTTTCTTTTCTAGACAGAGGAAGTGGGAGGGGCCACAAATATGATTTAGTAACCTAAATAAAGAGCCTGGTCTATGAATTGAAACTGGCACGTGTCCTTTTTGTTGGGTCCCCCTCCCCTTTCATCGTTGATAATTCTGGTATGAACTGAAAAATGCTAAACAAATTGATCAGCTGCTGGTGCATATACTTGGTATTATCTGTTGTCATAGTGATTCAAGAGTTAGCCACGTATTATCTGCTGTTGTAGTGATTCATGGTTTAGCCAAGTATTATCTGTTGTCATAGTGATTCAGGGGTTAGCCAATGATCAAGGAAAGTATGCAGGGGAGCCTGTTAACCAATAAATCAGCTTTGCTGTCATTACATGTATGACTTCAAACAATGGTTCCTACTTGTGGTTTACTTTTGCTTTATAGAAGAGATGGATACATTCCTATCTGTATGCATGGGGTCCTTCTCCAGTTCACGCAGTATAAACTGGCGTGTGCTCATATAAGACAATAAACTCCGGCCTACTGTGTCTTTTTAGTTACAGAACGTATTTATGCATACAGTATATTTAAATATGTTTGGAATTGGGTATTTTGTTAAACAATTGATATGTGCTTTCTACTTCCCTGTGCTTCATCAAGACTCAGTTCACTAAAGCCTAAACTGATCAAAGTTTCAGGGTAACAAAATGCACAGTCACACAATTATACAGAGAAAAAGAAAAACAAATGACCACATGAAATCACTTCAAATGCATGAATAGAAACTGCAGTACCACTGATTTCCTAGATTAAAAATCTATTAGGTAGTACCAAACGTACCCATCTCATACTGGAAGAAATGTATGGGGGGGCACACCCTCCCAATGTACATACCTGTTCAGACTCATTTGAATGTGTCTTTTTTTAGATCCTTAGACATGTTTTCATGTTGTATAAATAAGCATTCCTTAGTTCTGTGTATTTCAATATGTATGCATAGCTACAGATAAGTGAATCTGACTATGTATTTTATATGTTTCCTTACTCACATGTACATAAATCCACACCACATTTGTAAAAAAATGTGATCATAGAGGTGCCCATTTATCTGTGAGTTATCATATCCATGATTTTAGATACTTAGGGGATAAACATATATATATATATATATATATATATATATATATATATATATATATACTGTAGCTATATTGTATGTGTCTACTTTTAACTGTTTGTTGGTGTCTCTTAATGTGGGCTAATTCATATTTATATGTATACCTATGGTAATGTTGACATAGGCATATACCTGTGTTTATTTCTTCACCGATATGCAGAGTGACCTGTTTCTAACCAGTAATATGTAAATATGTTCTCTGTCCTGCAGCATTCCACTGAAGATATGATACCGTATGATCAGGAATTACTTCGTCAGCCTCATGACTATTATTTCAGCAATGAGTCTGAGAGCTACAGTGGTGAGTTAATTCTTCTGAACAAATCCAACATCTCATACTGTAACAGCTTTTATGTTATGAAGCTTTAATTATAACTTTTTTATCTTGAGAAGGTTTACAACCTTAACTTCTGCTGACCACAGTACCTGCTTTCAACTTTTCCCCCAAGTTTTCTCCACAACAACTCCTTCCCATCTCAACAATCTGTGCTTGTGTGGACCAGGAGGCAACTGGAGTTAGTAAAATATGGGTGATGCAGACATGCTGTATCTTCAAAATTATTATTGTTTTCAATACATATAATCGCCCAACACCCACAGATTTCATAAATAATGAAGTGTGGTAGTCGGTTGTATTCTCATCCCCTATCCTCCTGTTGAATCACCTAGGAGCATTTCATTTCTGAATCCAAATACTGATGCAAAAATATATCACTTGTCTTAATATCAGTAGGGCAGCATGTATATAGTCTTCATATATGATATATATTTGCTCTAATTTGATACATTTATAGTACTAACTTTAACAACATGTATTATGGAGTCATACAGCATAGGGTTTCAGGAGGTAAGAATATGTTGACTTTGTGAATCAGGGCCTGAGGAATATTCTTTGCGTGACTTAGTAGTCTGATTCTCAAAACCAATGTAAAGAATAAAGAATAAAGAATTCTCAAAACCAATGTAAAGAATAAAGAATAAATAATTCTCAAAACCAATGTAAAGAATAAAGAATGAAGAATTCTCAAAACCAATGTAAAGAATAAAGAATTCCCAAAACCAATATAAAGAAAAACATAGCTTTCCAAACAAGGAAATCTGAGAATTTCTGCTTTGACTTTTTTTTAATTGAACGGGAATTTTAGCAGTAGTCCAAACATTACTAGAGTGTGACCATGTAAGTTGTAGGGAGGCCCACAAGATCTTCCCCATTTGACTTTTACGTGATCTCACCCTGGTATGAGTATAAATAGGGATGGTCCGTGTTGGTTACTGTTAACTCTTTATCAGCACAGCAGCTGTAGAATTAAACCATTTGTCTCCTATATACCTTTAATAATCAAAGTATTATAATCATGATCTAATTATATTACGTACGCTATAAATGTTAGGTACGGGGCATGTACCTTAAATATTAATTAACTAGCTACAATGGTTAGTTAGTATGTCAAAGGGTACACAGAAGTTCAAGATACATCAGTATACAAAATATAGCTCATGAAATGTAGAGATCGGTTGTCTATTTATTATTTATTATTTATTAATATTTATTAAGCCTCTTAACATGTTATGCTACTAGGTTTAGTGAAATATTTGCCACAACTGTGGAAATATACATGTAAAAGTGAAGAGATGTATTTATTGTCAAGAGTTTCTCTGTTTGGACTACAGAAGTGTAATTATCACTGGAAAAATGGCTCTACAGCCAGCTAGAGTTCATTCCTGTGTGCTTCAATGGAATTTGGTTAAAATCTAGAAGAATCCAGAATGATAGTTATTTTTCACTGTAAGTAGATTAGCTGCGAGGTCTGAAGAAGTAAAAAGTGCTCAGATAATGGATGTGAAAGGATAATATTAGCTCTCATTTGGGATTTGAACACAAGACCTCCAGCATACAGTGTTGGTGTCACTACTAGATCAACAAGGGGCTCTGGATAGATAGGTGTTGGAATTTTCCCTTAAGAGCTTTTCCTTTCAGACAAACTTCTAGCATGGTGACTAACATAAAATTATAAACATACATAGATGTACAGAGAAAGCCCTGTGCTTAGGCACCATTAGCATTATAGAATGGAAAGGATAATATTAGCTCTCATTTGGAACACAAATCCAAGAGCTCCATCATACCATGCTGGCTTCACTGTATCTGGATCATCAAGAGCCTCTGGATAGATGGGTGTTTAGTTTTCCCTTAACCGTATTATCCTTCCAGCTAGAACCCCCCAGCATGTTAAATAAGGTCAAATTCTGAACACACAACTACAGAGAAACCCCTCCTCTTAGAGTAAAAGGATAGTATTAGCTCTCAGATGGAGCGGCATGTAGACAACAAAGAAGCCACAATGCATTTAAATTGTTTCTTCCTTGATGAAGAAAAAGACAAAATAGTAAGTGAAAAATTAAACAATTATTGCTACCATTTATCAAATGGAATGCAGTGTAGTAAATATTTGTTCTTTGTAAGAGCATGTGGTCACACAGAAACTATAAATGCATATATTACTGATGTAAAGAATAGATCCAAAGTCTGTGATTTTGATGAGCTGCATGATACCCTAAAAAGCTAGTATAATATGTGCTATAAGAAATTATGAAATAATGAAATCCAAATATGAAAAGTACTTGCACAGTTTTGTATATCAAGCAACATTCCAAAAGTGCTAACTCTTGAAGCGAGGTGTTCCAATGCCATAAATGTTCTACAGTAGTCAGATTAGAATATGGGCATATAGCCATCTGCTCTTCTCAAAATGATCCTCAACTACAATCTTCAGAAAAATCAAATACTCAGGTTTATTCACCTGTCCAACAACAAGACACACCACAGCACCACATTAAGCAAAGGCAAATGGCTACATGTAGGAGCCAGGGCTAGTCTTCTCTTTAACACAGTCACACTCACACTTTTGCATGAAAGATACTGCCCCCCTCCCCTTATTTCAGCAAATTTACCATCAAAAACTCTTCATACTCCCTTTATAACCCTGATGCCCTCTAACTCCACAAACCTCCTTTTACCCTGGTTACATCTGATAGATCCTTCTCCAAAACTTCCTCTTCTTGCTGGAATTGCCTACATGAAGACATCAGACAGATTAATGATTTGAAACCTTTCAGGAAGACTCTTCATTCCCATCTAGTCATGGTAAACAGATGTAACTGTCAGTAATACAGACGACATCTCATTATTTTCTCCTTTCTCCATTAGGCACTTTTTAATCTGCACTTCACAGCCTTTCATTGAATTGTTAAGGAAATATATAATGTTTTCCGGAATGAATGAATAGTATAGTCACTGTTATAAAGAATGATAAGATTCACATCTGTATTGTTTGACAAGAGCCATATAAAGTGATTAAAAGAGTGAACTTTACCCACTGCTTATAGCTAAATAAGTGGTTACAACAATGCAATTTGGAATGCAAAGCATTTACCAGAGTTTACAACAGAGAAAGTTGTTGTTGTTGTTAGTCTTTCAGCTTTTTCCTGGTAAAGGGTTGCCACAGCGGAACTCCGGTCCGCTAATGACTGGCAGTAGATTTTTACGAAACGCCGAGGTGCCAGCTCGACCCTCAATGAAGGCATGCCCATTTACGCACGCATGTCTTTCAAATGCTACCCAACCGCGGGGAGGACATGCAGATAAAGTAAGCTCATGAAAGGTCCAAACAGCAGCAATTTAATATGACATCAGGAATGTACAGGTCTCTTAGGCTCCTGTTCAATATTTTGTCAGCACTAGAGGAGTTCCAGATAGCTTTTACACCAGGTAATTGAAGGTTGGGGAAGTATTGTAAATTTAGTTGATGATCTATTAATATGGTCAGACACAAGAGCATGTCAGGAGACTGACAAAATTGCTGAATATATTAACATCACTTAATTTTTCAATTTGAATAAGAACATGTAAAATCGGGGGGGGGGGTCCAAAATATATGGTCATATTTTGATGTCAGTGAGACTGAATCTTGATGTAGAACAAAAAATCCAAAAAATTCTGCAAATGCCAAGACAACAAGGCAAGCTTTACAGAAGATTCTAGGAATGATACAATGCCTTGCAATGTCTGTATCTAGTATGTCTAAAATTGCTATTCAGCAAAGAAAGCATAGCTGGGAATGAAACTATAAACAGGAGAAGAATTTTGAGGTCCAGTGTTATAGCAATATGAATAAGTCAGTTTTGGTATATATAGACATCAGTTAGAATGGGATTCTTCATGGAAGTGTAAGTTAAGATACTGTGATCCTTGTTATTTCAAAAATTAAAACGCAATTCTGTCAAAAGCAGTACATTCCAAAGCTTCATGTTATACTTTTGAAGTGTTTTGCAGCTTTATCCACCCCCTCCACATGGCTACTGTTATGATGGAAACTGCACCCCAATACCTGCTACTTATATACTACCTCTGACATTACTGTACCTCAGAGTATTTAGAATATTTAGAGGTAATACAGTGTCAGAACTAGTGCATATTTCCCCTGTTCACAATTAAATTCTAGTGGTTCTGTGTATCATAATTAACTTTCTGTGACCTTCATCAGCCACCTGTCAGAATGGTATAGGGCCTGTGAATATGCCGGAGAATAGGCTACTTGCCTATTGGCCAAAAGCATTCACTGATACAGAAAAGGTTGTACTCAGATAAAAAAAAGATCTTCTAGCAATAGTGCACGGATGTGATAAATTCCATGAAAATGCATATGGTAAAGAAGTTTAGGGGAAACCAGAGCACAAACCCTTGCATGACGTATTCAGAATGCCTTTGTAGAAACACCTCTGATATTTTATAAAATGTAACTTAGTCTATAGAAGTATGATCTGAAAATGACATTTAGACCAGAGAAGAAACTGCATATAGCAAGCATACTGAGATGTGCTTATTTATCAGAGAAGTATGAAGAACTGCTAATAAAGACTTTGGGTAAGATCACAGTGATAAAAAAATGTAAGAGTCTCAGAAGTCTCCTGATAATGACTTAAAACTCCATCTGCTAAGAGATGGCTCCAATAAATGATTAGCCAGAGCAAACATCATCAGCAAGGAAAGACAGACTTATTTTTCTTTAAAGGAAAAAAATAATACTGTTCTAGGCCTAATATTCAATGATGACAGAGTAATAGTTTTCAATCAGCTGAGAAGATGCTTGCTTGAAAATAGATACATGAATCTCTGCTGGGAATGGTAAAGCATAAAGAAAGAGCAAAAGATATATTGTTTTTTCAGGCAGGTGAAGCTGTGGTTTACTATCAATATATCGGCGTAGCATTGCACGCCTATGAACAATTCGAACTGCAGATGTTCGAATAGTTCATATGTATGCCAGCTACGAAATTGAATGTTGTATTTGTGAATGTACTGTGCATTTGCAAATATAACGTTCGATTATGCACATTGATTGCGCTACAGTGCGGTACGGAAACTACATCCCTTTCCTCACTGTAGTGCGATCTTGGAGTTAGAATATATAGTTGGGGGGTGGGGGCACAGCCCCCCACAGGGGGGGTGCAGGGGGGTTTGCCGCCTGCATAAACGGGAAGTTAGGTTCTCTGGTTAGGCAGTTATGGGAAGGGTGGGATTGCTGTTAAGTGCTGAAAATGTAGTGATCGACATTTTCGGCATTAACAGCTAATTTACGACATTAGGGACATTCGGTAATGTCTACTTTCAGCGAAACACTTCGCTAATAAGTACCATTTTTTTTTCTTTCGAAATTATGATAGTAAACCGAAGTCACAGAAAAAGCAATGCAGAGCTGTGCCATATGCAATGCATATCATAACAACAAGGAAACTCCTGCTCTAGATCACTTGTGCAGTTGTATGAGCACTGATTTGTTCCAGTTCAGAGAACCTATATATCTTCATTCTGTGGATTATTATTGCAGGTTCCATAAAATAATCAAACTGGCAGACATAATTACAGTATGATTACTGTATTAAAGTGTGTATTCTTCAGAACAGGAGCACCTGATATTCTCATAGCTGAAAGTGGTCCAAAATATACAAGTCAGGAATTAAGAAACTTAGGAATTCAGATGTATAATATCCAGTCTACATCGTTCTCAGTCCATGGGCATGTAGAAAGAACTATCCATGCAGTGAAGAATCTCATGAGAAAGAGTTGAAGCAAAATCTTCAGGATTAGCATTCTGCAGTTTTTGGAATATTACAATAATCCAGTGCAGTGACTCAGCACTTCAACATCTCATCTGTTGACATGCAGAATGGTGAAAGGCAGATTATCTACTTAAATTTTATTGATGATAAATAAAAATCAATACAAAATGAAGCAAATGCTGACAAAAAAACAAAACAGCAGAACTAGAATTCTAAAATTACAGAAATAACAAAAAATGACTCAATTTAGGGGTTGGAGGTAGAGCAAGAATCCAAAAGCCATAAGAAAGCCTGCAGCCTGAAGTTAAGGCAGTTTTTAAAACAGCTAAATCAAGAGTCTGTGAATTTTGTGATGAACATGATAAGCCTCAATTTGCCTATGTTACAAGTGATAATTCAATAAAGGTGTTACAAAAGATGCTAGGCCTCATAGAAGAAATCCCAAGCATTTGTACAAGGCAAATGCATGGAAGCTAAAGTTCCACCAGGATGACCAACCAGAAGGATCATGACCGGTCTTATTACTAGAAAATAGAAACTTTGAGAACTGCGATGGTAAAGATTTGGAGAGACAAACTCATGAAGATCTGTCTCTAAAAGAAACTGTAGTGCAACAAACACTGTCCCAAAGCAAGACCAAATGTTCAGTACAAACATTCCTGGACAATTTTAGAGGTATGGCAGTTCACTGAAGAAATACTAAAGATATATGGACTGTTCCAATATTAAACATAATTTTAAGGATTGCAAAGCTCATTAGTAAAATGTTCTTGAATATGTAAGAAAATTGATTGGATATAAACAGCCCATTGCACGCATACTATAGTGTTGTTTAACTTAATGTAATGCAGTTATATATTTTTGCCTTTTAATAAAGAGGTATGTTAGACATTAGGTATATGCCTGAAAATGCTAATAAGCTAGCTACAACAATTAGCACATCATAAGATATACAGACATTGTAGAGAATTCTGTATGTAAACCTTATGTAATTTCAATGACACTTTCTGTCTGTGTGTTGCTTATTAAACCTCCTGACATGACAGTAAGTACTACTGAAAATGCATAGCAGTGATGGTCCACAGAAAGACCTTTGTAAAGGTATTAATTATATCAGATGGTGTTTATTTTTAAACAATCTTCTTAAAAAATATTTACAGTAAGACACTGTACACAGGATAAACAGAACATTTAATTTTTACTCTTTATGACGTGATCTTTCACTTATTGCAATACATTTTTTCTAAGATGCTTGATTTTCAAATTTTAAGGGGCTATAAAAATTTTTTTTTCAGAAATAGTTTTATAAACAAAACTGATGGCCTCTACCATAGTTCATTATGTAGCTTTGTCTGTTATAACTCAAACTTTCATAAGGTGGCAACTGAAGTTCTGAGGAATACTTGCTTTCTGAAATATTTAAAAAAATGGGAAATCATAGACTTTCATATTTGGAAATCATGCATTTTCGCAGTATTAACAACTGCTACTAACTCATGAAATGTTTGAACTAGACACATGAAGTCCTTGCCATTTTTATTATGCATGATGTGGCCTTTGATCTGATACAGGTTAACTATCTATATTTCCCATCATTATATTTAATAGATATTCAAAGAAGATCCCAAATGGCATCTTTAAATAAGTAGAAAATCTTAGACTGATTCCTGTAAGATGCAAAATCAAGCTACAGAAGATAAATATTACATTTCCCTTTTCTGTTTCTTTGCTATATCTGTATGTAGCCCATCCTCCAGCTTCATAGGAAAAGGGCTAATAATACTTGTCAAATCCAAATGAGCTACTGAAACTCATCCAGAAACTACAGTTAAAGTGCTTAGAAACACACATGCACAAACACACAAAAACACACATACATATCCATGTGCACATAACACGCTCACACATGGGCAAGCGTGCACACACACACACACACACACACACACACACACACACACACACACACACACACACACATGCTGGTGCACACACACATATACAACCAAGACCACACTGGTTTAGACCTATTAACAGCTCCCCTTTCCTGTAAATTTTGGCAGAGATACAATAGATGTTTAATGCACCTGTACTAACAAAGGTACTAGATTAGCAACTTAGAAAGACTCACTGTTAAAATGATGACTATATTTAAATTTGAGAGAACAGAGATGGGCGATAGCCTTGCCACACAGAGCATAAGAAATGTGATTTGTTATGCAAGTGAGAAGCCAGTGAAGCTGCTAAATTGGTATATGTGGGTGTAGGTGTAGAAATCATGACTCTTCAACAGTTAAAGTTTAAGGCTTCCCACTTCTGACAGTAAAATGAGGCTAAGAGTGACTAATGTTTTTAATGTACTGCTTTATGTTGCTTTGGAGATCATAAAAATGCATTAAAATTTGCTCTTGGACTCTTTCTTCTGGATCTCCATTTCACAAATGAATGATTCATGTTAAAATTTACCACCTGAGAAAATAGTCAGGTCCAGGAATTTGCTATCTTCTCAGTGATGAATGTCTTCTTTATACCTTACATAAGACTTCACTGCTTTAATCATTGCATGCGTGTTGTCCATGCACTGACACTTAGAAATGCGGTCTCATCATAGAATTTGATTATGTCCAATAAGTATTTCAGTCTCTTAATCTTATCCTTTAAAAATTGCAGTACTTAAAATGAATAGAAATAGAAAAGACAACACAATAACATCTGTTAAAAACATTGATCGTGTAATATCCTTCCATCCATCCATCCTGGATAGATAAGAAACCATTTAGGAACTTTTTATATGGAGTTCTGAGTAATGGGTCTTTAAAAAGGCCAGATGCAGATTTCACAGGGATGTAGCCTGACAGGTATAAAAACACCTTGGTAAAACTATTTTCCTTTCATCTCTAGACAGTATATGCTGCAGTAAATTATTTTTTTCTCCACAAAGCTTCTTAAAAAGTGTATCAATCCTTATGATCATCCTCCATCTTTAACTCGCTGATATCTTTCCAAAATTATGACAATCAAGAATGTATCGTGAACTCCATGTACCTTCATTGCAGTAACAAAAAGGGAGCAAGATTGTTTCCTCTTGAAATAGTTCTCTCTGCATAATCTGCCATTGTCGTAGCCTTCCTAGCTGCGTATTTAGATTGTCCTCATTTATCTAGGTAATCTGTAATAAATATTTCTAAACATGCTTTTGATTTATTAAGCTGAGACATATTAATTCCATTATATGCTCCTTCTAATGATAAATGTTGTGCAAAGGCATAACTCCATACTTTGTGTATTACATTATATTTGTTTGATGACAGACAGCAAACAGCGTATCTAGTCTGTCCTTAAAGTGCATTTAATATTCAATCTCCCCTCCATCCTTACCTTCCCCACCTCTTCCATGCATTGTTGAACGTCTGTGTGGATTCTCTCTCTCTCCACCAGGTACTCTGATACCTTATTCTGTGGGTACGTTCAAACATACAGGGTTCAGGTGCTCCCTACAATTGGCTACCCTGTGACACTTTAAGCTTCATCAAGTCCATTAACTATTTTACTGTTCCCTGACATGATTTGTGCACCAGTATTGCGTTCCCTCTTCTTTTCAAGTGACAAATGCTTTTTTAGTCTCTGGACATATCCTTTCTCTTCTGTTCAATGGCTCTTTCTGCAGCTTTCCTCTGGATTACCTCACAAGCCTGATGTCCTTTTCCTTGCATGACATCTAGCGGTGCATGCACTACTCAGGATGTGGCCTAATCATGGTCCTGTAGACTGAAAAAACGGCCTGTTTGTATCTGGAGCCTATCCCACTTATAATAGACCAAGCATTCTCTTCGGTGCTCCCTCTGCCCTCTCACTCGACTCCTGATTGTCCGATCCAGTTCTGAAAAGCAATCTCACATTTTTACTTACTCTGTTACCATCAGTTTCACACCTTAAGCCAATAATTCACACCGAGGCTGTTGTAGTCTAAGCACAATCCTTTACATTTGTTTGCACTCAACCCCAACTATCATCTTTCTGCATGCTTGTTCATCCTTTCCAAAATGTTTGCTTCATTATTTCCCTTACCCTCCACTACCGTAATTATCTTGTGTCCTCATATAATACATTTTAGTTGCCAAACACTAGACAATTGCATCAGAATGGAAAGACTCATGTTGCATGGAGAAGCAAACCTGGCACACAAAAGAAGAGATATCTCTTAGCTACAGAGCTTGTACAAAGTCAGCACTCAATGTAATACAGGTGACAGTCTGACAAACATCCACAATCAATGTTTTTTGCAACATATGCAGTTTTATAAACAATTTCCCCCAGTTCTCCACTATCTTTGCAGTGATATTGCTGTCAACACTCAGTTACATAGAAATCGCCTATCTATTCGGTATATTAGTTGGGAGAGAGTCATAATTTCATAATGACTTTGTAGAATATGAACACAGTGCATCTCTGAGCTGCTAAGTTTGATACATGATTTTGTTTATTTATTTTATTTTACATTTCTTAACTGGCTAAGTGAACTGATCCAAGTACCCTTTACAGCCGTGACCCAGGATACAAGGGCAGAGATAAACAGCAACAAAAGGAAAAACTCAGATTGCAACCACCACACACATAAATAGAAAAAAGGTAAATAAAGAAGATAACATTACAAATCAAAAAGATACAAAACAACATAGTTAATCTACAAAAATGTTAGTACAGTACACAATAATAATTATATATGGGTTCACTATGAAATCTAGAAATACTGAAATCCCGAATTTCAGTATTTCGAAATTACATAGCCAAAACCTTAAAATTCCCAAAAACCCATAACGAGAAACTCAAAATCCCGAACCTACACTACACACAGAGCACACACATAAACATACACACAACTTCCCCCCACAAGCACACAGACAAACCTAGACCACATATAAGTGGGGGGAAGACCCCCCTGCACCCCCCATGTGGGGGGCTTTGCCCCCACACTCCTCCTACTTATATATACTAACTCCAAGATCACACAATCAGACACACAGAGGTAACTCACACCCACACATTTTACAGTCCCTCGCACACACACATCACAGTCACAACACACACTGACATACACTAAAGCCCCTAACCAACACACTTACACATATATACATACATACCCAAACTAACACCTAACAATTCACACACCGCAACACCAGAAGTGCTAATTCAAAATCTCCGTACTTCAGGATTTTGAATTTCACGCTTCTGGTGTTTCGGGATTTCAAGGCTTTGGTGTTATAATTTCGAAATACTGAAATTCATGATTTCAGTATTTCGAAATTATAAAGGGAACCCTTATATACTTATCTGATGAACCAAATTATGGATGCAGCATATTTTATGTAGTAAGTTGAAGCAGCATACACTATAAAATCTGCAAGTGTGTATAATCATGCTTCAGGCAGTTGTGTGCACATAAGTACATTGTAAGTATAATGGTTCTTATTCTGTGTGTGTGTGTGTGTGTGTGTGTGTGTGTGTGTGTGTGTGTGTGTGTGTGTGTGTGTGTGTGTGTGTGTGTGTGTGTGTGTGTATGAAGCACATACATTTGCTCTCAGCCAAAAGGTCTTACTTTAAAAGACATCATATTATCTTCCTGATGTGTTGTATCAGGAATATCATCCTATGAAGCTCAGCAGTTTTGGCAGATTGTCCTCTATGTCACTCAGAGTTTAAAGATCACATTTAAGGTGGCAAAACTAGCCTTTATTTTTTACATGAAAAAAACATTCACATGAATCCTTGTGTATGAGAACACTTTTTAATACAAAAATAAAAGTTGTTTTCATCACCTTAGACATGATCTACAAAGGGAGGAAAGACAAGTGGAACATAATTTGAATTGTTAACAAATGTGAAAGTTTCCTGCTATGAAGTAAAAAAGTGGAGGGCAGTAGATGTTGTTCAGGAGTTGGAGTGAGCAGTCACTTTACCTTAATTACAGTATTATAAAGATGGCCTCAGAGATTAGAATGTGCAGTGAGGTACAATGACTTCTTTTCACTGCATTGTAACAATGACAGCAAGCTCAGTAGCAGATCATATTCAAGGCTCAGTAATAGTACATTAATGGCTATTGCATGGCTGTATTCTACAATAAGCAGATTTAAAAATCTACATGAATTATTTTATGGGTTATGGGCCTTTAACTTGAAATTCAGTATAATAAGTGAAGGTGAGACTCTGGTCAATGGAGATACCTAAATATTTTTGTGAACTGATAGCAGGAAGAAGGGACATACTGAGCTCAGTGGGTAGAATATTATTAGCATATCTGTCATTTTATTGTGCACAAAACAGTATGACTGTAGTTTTGGCAGTATTTACTGTTAGCTTAATGTTTGCTAAGTCCAAATTAGGCTATAATAGTGGCAATGACCTGGAGATGCCCTTTGAGGTAGTATATCCATTAATTTGGCAGTATCTGGCTTTTGTGAGGTTGAGACATCAAGGCTTTTGCTGCTGTTCCTAAACCTTTGGTCGGTCTTAACTGGCATTCCCCAACCATGCTGGTGAGGCTTACCAGATTTTAACTGTCTGTTTCCTTACTAAGGGAAGAGGGGATTGTGTCACTAAGACTTCAGAAAACAAGAAAAGGTTTCATCAGTTGATCATCCCATGACCATGGTGACATTTCTAGACATTATCAAGAGTACCACCTATGAACCCATCAGCTTGTTTACCTTCATTTTTAAAAAGTTTTTCTAGAGCTGAATGGGAATATTGAATTAGTAATTGTACTGTTTTCTGCCTGTATCCAGAAATGATGCAATACTCTATCCTGCCCTATTTATTTTTCTTATATACTTTTTTATCCTTAAATAATTCCTTCCTGCTTTTAATTGCCTTTTTAATTTTTGCATTTTTAATTTCTTCATTTTTGTCTTTACATACCTTTATATAACACAATTTTTCATTATTTGTTCATACCACAATCTCCTACAACAATTCACACTATTCCATGAAATATCCCATATTTTCATCTTTTCTAGATGTTTGCTTACTTCATCGCATTCACATTTCTTTCTTTTTTCCCCTAGTAATCATAAGCCCTTATACTTCTCCCATAATATAGTTCCTAAACATATTTCCTGTTGTTGTTTAGTTTTCTCAGAATATGATATAAATTCAGCGATGATACAAAGACAATAGGATTCTTCAAACCAAGACCCCCTTCTTCTAACGTACAGTATAATATTCTTCCTTTTATGAAATTCAATTTCAAACCATAAACTAAAAAGAACATTTCTAACCACTCCTTTACTAGCAACATGGGAAAGGAAAATAACCCACCTACACATTCTATTTTTCCCAGTAAGTAAGAACGAATAGATAAAATTTTTTATAGAATAACTTCAATGTCTTCTACTTAATTGTGGTCATAATTTCTTCTAATACCTTCCTCCATCGTTTACATATTTTTTTCTTCCAAACTTTAAGCCCATCAAACTTATCTAATTTTCAGAAAATTCTATACCTGCAATATTAAGTGTTCCCAAAGCATTTATACTTATTTTTATTCAGTTTTATTCCCTCTGTATTCAACATATTTCTATTTCTTTCATAGCTACTCTTATACACCCTTTATTACTAGCTACAACTACCAAATGATCAGCATATACTATATATATATAAGGGGTCTATATTATAACAACGAACGATCAAATGATCGAACGTTGTTATATCGACCCCTAAATCTTGAATACTCAAAACAGCAAACAACCAGAACAGCGATTTTTTTCCCAGGAAAAAAAATCACTGTTCCCCCAAAAAAAAATTACTAAACACTAAATGAAGTGGGGGGCTTTGCCCCGTACACCCCCCCATGTGGGGGGATGTGCCCCCCACACCCCCCTATTTAAATATACCAACTCCAAGATCGCACTACAGTGGAGGAAACGGCACAACCCGGACGTCCAGCCCAGCGATTTCTTTCCCTGGGAAAAAATTCGCTTTTCCAGCCGTTTGCTATTTTGCCGGTTCAACACTTTGTGTTCAAACTAACAGCATTCGATCATCTGATCATTCATTGAACTAAAGTAGACCCTATGCTGGAGCAGTCACTTGCTCTCTTATTTTACTAATACTGTCTTATACACCTGCCTTGCTTTTCTGAATAACTGTATTCATTACCATGGAAAATAAAACTTAAATTATAGGATAACCTTGTATAACTTCTCTTTTAATTTGCATTTCCTTACCAGTCCATCCATTAACTAACACTCTGTTAAATGTATTTGAATTAACAGATTTTCATAACTTATTACATAATTGTTCATCTCATATGCCTTTAACGTTATCCATGCGCTTTTGTGACATAATGTCATATGCTTTTTCACATCACATATTATCATTTTACATCCATCCATTTTCTCTTAAAATGCTGCCTACATGCCTACAATTTCTTTTATTATTCATTCCTTATATACTATAAGTCATTTCATGTAAAATAAAACTTAAACATTTATTTATACATTTTTACAAGATCTTCATAAATGCTTTATAGTCTTTATTATTCAAGGTTAGTGGTCTGAGCCTTTATATGTTTTCTGTTATCTTTTTTAAACAAAAAAAATTAATTATACATTCACATATTCTTTTATCTCTGCATTCTAACTATTCACTCATTAATTACTTATATGCATATTTTTTCTTGTTTGTGTTCATTTCTTTATAAAATCCATAAATAATTCAATTGGGACCTGGTGCGCTCATTACATTAATTTCTCTCAGAATAACATCTATTTGTATTGATTTTATTTGACATTTCATTAGCCACTCAATCTTTCAATGTCTAGCATCTCTTTTATTTAAAAGGCTGAAATACATTCCTCTATGACATTCATTATACTCTGCTGATTGAACACAAGACTGCCATTTTCTTATCTTACACTTCCATTTTGCCTTAATCCTTACATTCTTCTCCAAAAAAGAAGATAGTTCTTTACTCCTAGCCTACAAAAAATGCTTTCATTAAAACAACTTTTTTTCACATTTCAGATATTTTCCTGATACATTTCTCCTTCTTTACTAATTCTTAGTTTTCCATTATCCTTTACATATAATTTATATTTATTTATAAGCATCCTATAGTTGTCCTTCCCTGATTTCCAATACTGCTTCTGCAAGTCTTATAGTTATCCTTCTCAGATTTCTAATATTTCTTCAACAATTGTAAGTATTCTGTTTTATACTTTGCTTGACTGGATTAAACTCCCAAATCTTCTCCAGCAGTACCAACTCATAGAAGTCTTTAAAATCCTTAAATATCCTGAAAACACCCCTGCTCTAAAAAACATAATAACCCCTTATACCAACTTAAGTTCACTTCGCTCATCAAACAAACTCCTAGTCCAAAAAAGCAAATCCTATAACCTAGGCGGAGACACATTGTATGCTAATACCACTGGCAAGGTTTGGAACTCCCTTCCCAATAACCTCACACTTATACCTTCACTAATACAATTCAGAAAAGAGCTAAAACTCCACTATAAATCACACTGGCTTTGTCCTTGCACAAACCCAGGTTAACTTCTAAAATAAATCTACCCACTCCAAACCATATCAGTCCTATGAGTAATTCAACCTAAAAAGATCAATCTATAATAAAAAATGTTAGCTAAAGACTAGGCCATTTCTTGTCCTACTGACTCTACTAGTTGCTAATTATCTTGAATATAATGAACTGTAACAGATTGCATTTGCTATTGTAATATTGTTTTTCTTTGAAACTATGTAAACTGTCTATATGTATTTTCCTAAACTCTATTTATTGTAACTATCTGTCATTGTTAACCCTGTTGGAGCTTTTCTCCCCGGGCCTCCGCTGAAAATGGACATATATCCAGTCGGACTATCCCGGTCAACAAATGTAAAATAAATAAATAAAATAAATAAATAAACTTTATATGCTACTCACCAATGATCAGATGTCATAAAAAGGTCTTATCAAAGAACAACCTTCCCAAAGCTAACTTATCTCCATTTCAAATGATTCTGTGTTGTCATGTCACCCATAAGCCTTTTTAAATCTTTACCTACTTTAATATAATCAAACATTACTTATTCCACTTTAATGAAATACATATCCAAAAATAACACTATTGTTTCTTATTTAACCCCCTATAACCCTTCAGAAAATAACATATAATCAATTTCAAAGTATCCTCTTTTATATTACATATATATATATATATATATATATATATATATGTGTGTGTGTGTGTGTGTGTGTGTGAGTGTGTGTGTAAAAAACAAAAAGGAGAGGCAGACGCAGCAAGTCCAACAAATAAACTGTTTAATGGTTAGTGTTTTCATCTGCCACCAATCGGCAAACTTCAGACAAGGAAAATAGGAAATTACATATTTTAAATAGTAAAACAATACATGACATCACTTCCCATCTCTGTTAAAGACATAACACTTTTAAATATATGTATAAAAGTATATATATATATATATATATATATATATATATATATATATGAGAAAAAAGTTCAAATATTTATATGGATATAATATATGCATATATATGGGTTCCCTTCATATGAGCAAAAGTTCATATGAACGAAACCTGGAAGATCGGGACCAGATGTTCGACACTGTAGAACATCAAAACCCCAGAAGCGCGAAATTTAAAATCCAGACATTATGGGATTGTGTTTAGCACTTCTGGTGTTCCGATGCCCGTAAGTATGCATGTGTAAGTGTCTGTTTAAGGGGTAGTGGTGTGTGTAAGTGTGTGTTTTGAGTGTGGTGTGTGTTTGTGAGGGAATGTAATCTGTGGGTGTGAGTGTGCCTTGTGTGTCTGTTTGTGTGATGTCAGAGTTATGAGTGCAAAATTTACACTCAGACATTATGGGACTATGATCTAGCAGTGCTGGTATTGCAATGCAGGTAAGTATGAATGTGAAAGTGTATGTTTGAGGGGTAGTGGTGTATGTAAGTGTGTGCTGTAAGTGTGGTGTGTGTTTGGGAATGTAATGTGTGGGTGTGAGTGTGCCTTGTGTGTCTGTTTGTGCGATCTCAGAGTTTGAGTAATAAATTAGGGGGGTGGGGGTGCAGCCCCCCCACATGGGGAGTGCAGGGTGGCTTTCCCCCCTGCCTATACAGTTTGTAGTAGTGTGTGTTAGGTACTTTGGGGTTGTTGTGTGTGTATGTGTGTGTTTGTGATGTTTGTGTTGGTGCTTCCTGGTTTTGGGTTTCATTGCTGTGAATGTTCGTTGTTGTGGAGTTTCGTTGATGTGGTCTCGTTGTTTTGGGTTTCAGTGAAGTGGGCTGTCGTTGTAATGAAGTAAATCCATATATATATATATATATATATATATATATATATATTTTTTTTTTTTTTTTATACATATATTTAGAAATGTTATGTCCTTTTAACAGAGATGGGAAGTGATGTCATGTGTTTTTACTATTTCAAATATGTAACTTCCTTTTTTTTTGTCTGAAGTTTGCTTATTAGTGGCAGACAAAAGCGTTAACCATTAAACAGTTTGTTTGTTGGACTTGCTGATTCTGCCTCTCTTTTTTGTTTTTTACAAGTTTTTTTAGTTGGTTATTTGTTTCTTTTATATATATATTTGCTTTATTGACCTAGCTATAATTGCCCATATTTCATCATTGGTCTTCAGGTGTGTATATCTCTACTTATTTTACGTTTAACCTTTCTTAAATTGCAATTAAAATCACCCACTATTAGAATATCATTCTTCAATCCTACATATTTTCATATCTTGAAGTAATTTTTCACTCTTTGTATTGTTTGCATACACATATATCACTACCAACCTCCAGACTTTCTACTGTCCATATTATCACATATACCTAATGGCTCTTACAGTTATTATATCTATATATCTCTAAGGCTTTCTTTTTAAGCAAAACAGCAATGCCAGAACAAGAATCATGCCAAAAACTCTATATTATCTTATTGTTCCATAATGCCTTAACTTTCTCCTTCCAATACTTATTTAAATATTTAATGCCTTACAAAACAAATAACATCTGTTTTTACAGCCAGTCCTCTTGCATCATTAATAATGCTATTTAGTAAAATTAAATTTAAACTTTTTTTTTTGCAAATCTCTTTTATAATAGCCTTATTTTCCTTTATACTTACTGTGTTACCACTGGAACCGCCCTCTTTTTTTTTTTTTTTTTTTTGTCTTCTTCCTCTTTTTGACTAATTGATTTATACATGTTCTGTGCATCAATACCACATATATTTTTATTGTTGTCAGTGTTTTCTTGACAACTGTTCTCTATAAGTAACAGCATCATTTTCCTTGACAGATTCAACAATGTTTTTTTATTACATCAGTTCTTTCTCTACTAACTTCATCCATATCATGTAATGGATCCTAATTAAACCAGAAATGTACATCACAACATTTTCTACATAAAATAATATAGTATTTTGCTGCAAGACCTGATTCACCATAGTGACATCTTATTTTTTGGACATGTATGTATTAAGTGGTCATCTGTCCCACAATAAAAAAAACATGTTTTAGCTTTACCCTAGTATCTGATTTTTTTATATTTCAAATACTTCTCTTATATTTCTCACAAAATTATAATCTTAAATGATTTCAGTTATTTCAGAATTTCTGAAATTAATATTCACTTCTTTAATATAACTTTGGTCCCTTTGATTATACACTTGTTTCAGGGTTCACAAAATGATTTGGAGTCAAATGACAACATGAATTTCTCAGCCAAAACAAAAGTCTCAAATATTAGATCACAAATGGTTCATTTACAATTTGAATAAAATCTCTAGCATCTTCCACATGAAAATTAAGTGGAACAAGATTTCTGTCCCATATTAACCATCAATCAATATCTAGTCCATCATTATCTTTGCTTCTTACTGTAGGGTGTTGTTTATGATTGGCATTCAGTCTTTTTATAATGATTAACTCATTTTGAGTGGCCAACCAAAACTGCATAAATGTTATTAATTTTAACAATAGTTACGCTTTTATTGTTTTGTTAGTTCTTTATTCTCTATGACTGATGAAGTGCTTTCTGCATCATGCACACTATCTCTTCCCGTATTGTGAAAGCTGACTGCACATAACCCTGTTTACATCATCAGAGAAACATTTGCTTACTGTCTCCAGCAGAGAACGTGCCACGTCTTACTGATTAACATCAAATGCAAGTCTAGTGTGTGCTTCTAGTGGATGTATTTGTCTTGTATTTGCATTCTGCCCTGTTTTCTACTTGTTAACCTGATATGATATCAGATATCTGTTTTAATTAATTAAGTAATTAATTAATTAATACCGTTTCCTTTCGAGAATTACAGGTTTCACAGTGGCACCAGTATGAACTCCTAGAAGAGTTTATCAGTAGTAACACTCTCTGCTACACAACCCACACTATTGTTAATATTCATTTAAGTATCTGGCATTTTGCATACTATTCCTTTAAATATCCCTTCTGAATTCTCTCTCTCTCTCTCTCTCTCTCTCTCTATCAACATCTTTCTCTCTCCCACTCTCTCCCACCCCTTCTCTATTTTTATCAGTGTGCATATATGTTTGTGTGTGTGTGTGTGTGTGTGTGTGTGTGTGTGTGTGTGTGTGTGTGTGTGTGTGTGTGTGTGTGTGTGTGTATATGTGTGTGAGACTCAATTAACTCTTAAATTAGGCATTCATCTTTACATTGTCATACAAAATAAGTAAATGTCACACAACCCAAAAAAGTAATATATCATCCACACCATCACACACACACACACACACACACACACACACACACACACACACACACACACACACATACTCTCAGAGCTCCAGTAGCTATAATTGTGGCCCACCCTCCCACAGCACAGGACAGCCATGTTCTCACACATTGATCCATAAGTTGTGGTTTGACAGTCAGATGTCTCCACCCCATGACTCACTCAGTGATGAATACAAAGAAGATGAAAAAAAAGCAATGCAGACCACAGAGTATGTATCTATGAACCAGAATTCTATTATTAAAATTCTCTGTTACTATTGACATGCAGCAAATAAATTAATTTAAATTCGGTTGTATAATTTTTGTGGTAAAACAGTAATTATTTAAGTATAAACACAGCACATCATAAAAATAATTTGTCTTCATAATGTACATAGAAGTAAAATCTGGTGGGGTGCAGAAAAGTCTAATACATATAGTGGCAGAAACGTAGGCGCTACATGTATACCCTTTTCTTCTCCATAAGTCATTCTACCACTGTTACTGGTCTGGACAGTTTATATGCTAAACTCAAGGGCCACAACAATTTTTGTATATGGCTGATAGTATAACTATATCTTATTGGCAATGGATGCTACCCATTAAAATGCACATCCGTGATTGGGTGGCTTCAAATAAAATATCCAAATGGACAAAAAACAGCAGAAAAAAATAATTTCTAAAACTGCACACAGTTGCCTGTATAGACTCTATCTTTCAGTGCATTAAATGAGAAGGGTCTAGTCCAACATTGTCGTCTGATTTTTTTAAATATAATATGTAGTAATACATTGCTTAATAGGAATTTAAATATGTTTATTTACATAGTGATACATTTGTGCATCTGCAAGTGATATAAGCCAGATACTGTGACTATTCCGTATGTACATGAAACACATTTTGCTGCAGGAACTGGTATAACTACTCATAAAGAACGTAGCAACTAATCATAAATCTCCTAGCAACTAATCATAAATCTCCTATGAGTGTGCCTTAAAACACACTGACACATAATAGGA
This sequence comes from Protopterus annectens, assembly GCF_019279795.1. Taxonomy (NCBI): domain Eukaryota; kingdom Metazoa; phylum Chordata; order Ceratodontiformes; family Protopteridae; genus Protopterus; species Protopterus annectens. The sequence continues at coordinate 314,104,915 of NC_056743.1, read as the reverse complement.
ATTTAACTACACATAAGCAAAACTCACTTTACATTTACAAAAAAAAAGTTTACCTCTCCTAGGAATGAAAAAATCGCATTATTATAGGTCAAACTCCTTTTATAAATATGAAAAAAATTACCATCTCCTATTAAAAAGTATGCCATTACATAAATTGCGCAATTAATGATTAAGAATTACAAATGTAACATGTTAGAACTCAAGGAAAGGAATATGAGTAATCAGAAATTGTTGATTCACCAATTATACTGATGGTCATCTGTCTTTCACACACATTCAGATAGCGTACATGTTCTATGGATACATGTGAATGCATGGACAAGTATATATTTCTGTATTTTCTGTGAATGTGTGGGTGTGTGTTTGTATGTGCTGTTAAGTCTGTGTATATACATGTAATTTTGAGCTTGTGTAGCTATGTGTATAAATGCATTTACATGGTCATGTGTCTAAGTGCATGTACGTGTGTGTGTGTGTGTGTGTGTGTGTGTGTGTGTGTGTGTGTGTGTGTGTGTGTGTGTGTGTGTGTGTGTGTGTGTGTGTGTTTGCACACACGCGCACACACGCATGTGTATGTGTTATATGTGATCATGCACATGCATTTGTGTGTGTTTGTATGTGTACATGTGTGTTGGACATGCTCCACTTAAAGAAATCCCAATCCCTCAGAGCCACATGCTCCAGGGATCTAAACCTTGTCATCACAATGAACAAAACATGCTGGAGGGATAGGTTCCTGACCCAGAGACTCCCCATATTCTGGAATAGACTGCCCATATATGTCAAGCAGAGCACCTCATTGGCCCTCTTCAAAAGGAACCTTGATGATTGGATGGGAGATAGGAAATTCACCCCGGGGATCATGTCAGTTGCCCTGCTAGACAGGGGTCCAGAGAAGTAAATATTGTGGGAAGAAATATCCAGGGAAATGTTATGGCTAGGCTTGCATAGGCCCTAGGGCCGATAGCCTAGTACCAACCTATGAACCTATGTGTGAACATGCATATGTATCTGTGTGTGCGTTTGTGCAATCATGCACCTGCATGTGTGTGTGTGTGTGTGTGTGTGTGTGTGTGTGTGTGTGTGTGTGTGTGTGTGTGTGTGTGTGTGTGTGTGTGTGTTTATGTGTACATATGTGTGTTTAAATCCTGTGTATCCTTATATTAAATTAAAATGGATGTAACAGATAATCATTGTCAGAAATTTAAATTTTCTACAATGTTGAATGGGTATAGGGCAGTTACATATCATCCATCACAGAAAAAAAACAGCAACACTGGCCCAGTGGACCTTCTTAAAGGTTTGTGGATTTTATTCCCACTGAAAATTTCTAACTGCACGATGCCCCTCTCTGAAACCCATTTCTAACACCAGATGTCCAAAACATAAAAACTACAACTAAATTATGTGTGAAATTAAATGTATAAAGGCATTTTCTATGGTGAGACATAACTACCACCCTGATGCAATGGGTGTACCCTCTGTTTTGCTCTGCATTTTAATAAACTTTAATAAGGTCATTACATTTTCAAGGAATTTTTTTGAGTGTGTGTGTTATGCTGAACATCACATAGTACACACACCCAGACTGTACACATATACTGAAAGCAGACAGATGGGCATGTAAAAACTATTCAGTAATTCTTTAACAGTTGTCCTAACACCCACTCATTCATAAAAAATATCTCTGATAAATGCTAGAGACAGCATATGTGTGATTCTGGAAGAAGGTTGTCTCATCAAGTTGCTCTATACTGTTAAAGTAGAAGTCTGTTGAAAATATTATTTAATAGTGAAATTCAATGCAAGTTGTGGTCCAAGGATGAGTGAAGGTGTTGCTGCAGGAATAACATTGCGGAGGACAGAAAGTGTACAAAAAAACTGAGAGACATGAGTTGACGTGATTTGGGGAAGGTCTAGTTTTGAGGTTCTGTTCATTGTGCTGAAATAGCCTAAACAGCTGCAAAGATATGGATGTGAAGGACATTGCTAAAAGCTTGGAAACAGCTAGGTTGGACTATAGAACTTGGGCCTGCTTGAATGTTTTCTGAAATATTTATAGTTGGCCAAATGTGATAATGTAGAAAATCTCCAGGAAAAGGGAGAAGCCATGGAGGCTATCAAACAGCTACTGGACATTCGAGAAATGGCTGATATAATGATGAGGCCATCTCACCAAATGGAGCTGAATTAAATCGCTTCAAATAGAAAAAATGAGAAAGGAGATGCTGAAAATATAAGGTGTTTGACATGGACAGGAAAAGTTAGGCTTTGTTGAATTATGTTAAAAGTAAGATAATTGATTGGAATGGGTTTGCCAAGAATCATTAAGTATTGAATTCTCAAGAGACTACAGTTATTGAAGACTGAGCTTAATTCTGGGAAAATCTAGGCCAGTTCTGGTATTTTTAATATCATGTACAAGCCTGATACAGTGTAAACCAAATTTGTAAATACCATCCTTAGATGCCAATAAAAATGTATGCTCTGCCTGCCTTAACTGAAAGAAAAACTTACATTGCTTGTTTCAGAAATGAAAGCAAATAAGAATCATGTGCAAATGGAAACATTGTTTTATAATCATTTATTATTTAACATCAACTAAGTGGAGTGGAAACATAAGCTTTTTTTGCCAAAATCACGTATTACTTAAAATTAAATCATTGTGTTTGTATAACAGTGTTGAATGTGGAGATCTGTACAAGAAAGGTAGAAAAGGCGGAAAATACTTGTGAACTAAATCTTTTCTTCATCTATAAGAGAAAAGAATAAAATACCTTCGTCTTCTGACAAGTGGTAAATTTTGTGATAGATTTTAGCAATTAGGCTCACATAAAATCTGTTATGTCAGGAACTCCACTGTATAAGACAAAATGGCAGCCTTTCTTTTCTTTTTCTTTTTTTCATAGAATGGAAATAGCATAAAGGAGGACCAAATGTCTGTGCAAAAGAAAACCAGCAAAGAAATTAGGAGATGGTTTATTTGTAAGGCTATACAGATCTTCCAACTGTAATGCCCTTATTTAGTAATGGTAACTTCTTCTTCTTTTGGCTTTTTCCCAGTTAGGGGTCACCACAGCAGATCATCTGTCCACTCATGATTGGCAGTGGAGTTTTTACAGTGTTGAGTTGCCAGTCTGGTGCCCAACCACACACACGCATGCACTCACACACTCACGCCTATGGACAATTGTTTAGAGTCTCCAATGCACCTACAGCATGTCTTTGGGATGTGGGAGGAAACTGGAGTACCCAGAGGAAACCCACGCAACCACAGGGGGGACATGCAGACTCCACACAGAAGGCACCCCAGCCAAGGATCGAACTGAAAAACCTCTTCCTGTGAGGTGGCAATGCTAACCGCTGCACCACCGTGGCCACCCTATTTAGTAATGGTGACTAATTTGTTACATTTGTATGTTCCTGAGTGAGAACTATACTTGTGTTGGGGTATAAAGGAAGGCAAGTTTATCTTTCATTTCTGAGATACAGTGTATGCATGCACTTAGCACTGCTTAATCTCCTAACAGTTGATTTGCTTTTCCCACAAGACTTATTCAAATTGATTAAGTGAATTGCATAACTGAATGTTTGCATTCCCTCATTGTTGCTTGCGTATTCTGTTGTTTTTCATTTATTCAAATCATCTAATCTGCACCATTTAAGCTCAGTGTAAACTGACTGCTCAGGGTCTCAGAGAGTAAATATATATGCCAAAATCTTACCTTTATGGCATATAATAGCAGCATTTTAATTTTGGTACCATCTAATCCTAGGTACCTAAATCATTTTTTGGTTTAATTTCTCCAAATCTTTTGTGTTTCTAATACCATGATGGGAATGGACCTCATTCCTAAGTCAAGGTTGGATTACAGTTCATGAAATGAGTATGGTTTCAATCTTTGATATTAGCCAAAAGTGCTCTTTGCAGCACCCACAATGAGCCCAGAATTGACTCCTTCTAAATTTCATGCATGTATAGGTAGCATATCTAAATACAACTGTAGATAATTTTTTATTAGACCCATTGCTCCTAGTAACTACTATTGGAACTGTCTGGGTATCTTACTTCCATATTACTCTCATTTTTGTCTGCAAATGCTGATATTTTATGACTGTGCCTCTGTACACTGTAATCACTGGGTGTAACAATTTCAATGATCAATGCTACTTTTGTCTTTTTTCACGGACTGCTATATCTGGTTGTCTTGTATCTATTTTTAGACTGTTGGTAATGGATGATCCCATGTGATGTATGCTTCATCATTCTCTATGACACTTTGTGGTTCATGTTTCCAATGCTTCTCAGCTACTTCTATATTATAGTGCTTTCACAATCCCTAATGCAACCATCTTATCATTTTATTGTGCCCTGCAGTGTACAGGTCCTCTGTGATGAGTATATAACACCCAATGACATGGGCTGTGATTTTTCCAATTCTTTTTTATGGAACTTATATTTGTCTGTTACTCCCACAAGTTCAATGGACTTTGTAAACTAATGTGTATATATAGTCCACTATTACGTACTGCTGTTTTTCTCCTTTCATTCTTTTATTTCAACTCAGCTCTCCTTAACCTTTCCAGCTTCAAATCATGATCAACATGAGGTTGTTCTAGCAAATCTCTTTACCTACCTCTATATTTATGGCTTTTCCACATTTCTTTCCTTCTCAACTGATCTTTTTCCATATATTCTTTCATTTTTTGGCACATTCAGTTGCTGCCTGATTTTTGTCTGCTTCTGATTTGATTTACATTGCTCCTTGGCACCAGAATGCTTCTGCTAAACTAAGCAGAGAGGTCATCTTAGACCTCGTCTCCTCGCATTTTAAAACTTTCCCTGTGTTTGGATATGATGAGGACAGTAGATATGCATGAAGTCCCACAACTGTAGATCTAGACATGTAATAAATTTCAAGGAGGCCCATACCTCCTACAGAGCATGGAATATATAATCCTGGTTCACACTGTTTTTCATAAATAATTTATAAGCGTGAGGCATTTTTCTTATTTTTCAGTCCAACTGATCAAGTATCTTTTGGGGCCTGTCAGTCACCTTAAAACTGTAAATTAGAACAGGAAGAGCAAATTGGTTTATAGTTTGGACTTTATTCCTAGATGTCAAGGCTGTTTTCAGTATTAGTTTTAGTCTTTTGAAGAATTCCTTACTGAATTTTATTCACATTTGTTCATGTTTTATTGACAATCCTTCATCTATAACCAAATATTTATACACTCTTTCTTGATCAAGTTCCTTTATATCACATTCCTGTTCCAGACTGATATTTTCTTGGTATGGCAACTTTCCTGCTTTAAACATTGATTTTGAACATTCATCAAGACCAAATGTCAATCTTATGTCATCTGACAACATTTTAACCACTTGTAGTTATGCTTTCAACTCCTCTTCTGATGATTTATACAGTTTTAAGTCATCAACAAAAAGTAAATGAGAATTCTTTAAGCAATGTTGTTTTCTGGGAGTCAAATTGTAACCAAAACCTAATCTGTTAAGTAAACAGCTGAATGGGTTAAAGGCAAGACAAAACAACAGTGGTGACAAAAAAATCACCCTGGAATATCCCACTTTGAATTTTTATCTATGGAAAAATAATTTGCCCTTTGTCATGGCTTAACTGCAAAGTGGTTTGCCACTGTTTCATGGTCATTGAAATGTAACCGGTCAATATAGGATGTGTATTAAACTTCTATAACAACTCCTTTATCTATGAATCTTGGATGCCGTCAAGTGTTTTTTGTAATCTATCCATGCCATCATAATTTATGAACTTGACCATTGTACAAGTGTTCTTCATGGATTGGGATGAGATGACTTAATACAAATAATTTCTTAGAAATGATAAGTTATTAGCAGTTGCCGCTCTTCTGGTAGAGAAATTGCATATACCCTATTGTTCTTTTAAGCATTCCCCAGATTGCATGAAGTTTAACACTGTCTTCAGTGTATTTCCTGCTTCTGTGTTTTCAGAAGGAATTTCCAAACACAGCAGTTCTCTGGTTCTGTCTCTGCCAGATGTTAATATATATAAAACACTCACTAGCCTTGTTTAGCATTATGATAACCGGACTGCACTTCTTGGAAATGCAAACCATTTCTTCATTATTAAATCTGCTTCACTGCTGACTCTGTAAATATATGGAAGGCATGTGAGATACTTGAATTGCTCGATGCAGTCATTTCCAGAATTCAGCAGTTTTAATTTACATTACAATGAAAATGTTTTCTTTGTGTTTTAGTGGTCTTCCTAGCCTAGAAGATTTATACAAGCTGCTTAAGTAGTGTACATCACTTCTAACAATAGCCACCAAATGAATTATTTGTCAAAAGAAAATTGTTTTAGTTGTATCAAACTGCAACAATTATAGGAAATATCCAATTAGCATAGCACAAAACAAAACAGAACTGAACATCATTACTAAACCAGAAGTTAATTAATTAAAAATGCACATTAAATTTGTAGTCATGCCCTAGTGGATGTTTATAAAATTTGCCTCTGTTTCACTCATCTATGAGATTTGTAACTTGTAACATAACTGCTTCTAAAAATGTAGACTGTGGTTACAGCATATGAAATCAAATAGCTCAGTTAGAATGATGGTGTATTTCACATTCATTTAAGTAGGTCAATGAATTTTAGTTCAAACTAAATATTTTGCTTTCATCTAAACTACAGGGACATTGCTAGGCCTTCAATTCAGTGAAACCAGGCAAAACATATTGAATGTAGGACTTTGCTCCTTATTAAGCACAACCTTAGTTGTAAGCTTATTTGCATTTCACTAAACATATCTGACCCTGACACCTTTTAGCTAGTACTCACTAGGAAGTCAAATTAAAAATGGTCCACCCCTCTCAGTTGTTTCTGATTTTGCATAATAACATAGATTTTATCTCATAATTTTTCCCTGTCCCTTGTAAAATGTTCGATTTTCTAGTAAATCACTGATGATTTTCATCAGTCAGTAATACCAGATCGTTAAAGTTTGATATTTTTTATTGCTCAGAAAGGCATTTTGATACAAAACCCATTGTTCTATTACATTTGTGAGTAAGTTGCAATAATGTGTGAAAAATATCTCCGATCTTAGGCCTTTGCCGCACATTAAGTTTGGCTTTATCCTGATTTTTTGAGGAATAAAGTTGAGAGCTGATGCGAAACACATATTGCTGTACTAATTATTCCACTACCAGCCGCTACCTCTTGTACATCTATGCTGTTAAAGGACATCAGTAAACATGCAGGTACTGTTAACTACATAATGTACGTAATTCAAACATTTGTGGAAATCTTCAGATTAACACCTTCTGAAACACTCTCTAAAATGCTAATATGTTTGTACATCTGCTCAGTAATCGTCCCGTGACATTAAATGTTCTTTCCAAAAGTCATTTCATCTCATATTGTGTAATTTCTAGAAAATTCTTTAGAATTTGTTGTCTGCATATACTAATATAATCTTTAGTGAAAAATGTAGCATTACATTCACCAGTACAATACAATCCAAAAGTAAAATTGCTGGGTAACTATTAATTGCAATAGTTTTGAAAACAGCTGCCGGTATATTCTGCATTACTGGAATGAGACAGCAGTAAGTGGGGACCTGTTAAAGCAGTCTAACTGTACTGTTGATTTTGTATATCTAATGGACATTATTTTCCATTAAAAACAAAATGCGTTCCTGTGTAAAAACAGTGATAAAGGGGAGATTATGCACCATGACTTAGTCCTTGCAATAAAAGTCTAGAATCAGCATTAGAAAATAAACGCAGTCCATATTTCGAGAGACAACCCTTCCCCCTTCATTTTTGAGCCCCCAGCTGACCATCACTTGCCTGGCTGGAACATTTTTCCTTAAGAGTCCTTAGTACTATCCCTCAGAGTTGAAACCATACCAGTGGTGAGCTGGGCAGGAGAAGCAGAGCAGACTGTAGCATCACATATACACTGATCCTGAATGCTACGGAACTTTTTTGGTATGACCTGACTGGGTGGCGCTGGTGATATCACAGGCATCCCTGCACAGGAGGGAAATTAAATGTAATTCAAGATTAACCAAAACATTGCCTTCTTTGTTTTGCTCCTCTGTGACAATGACTTATCCCTATACCCTTGCTTAGCCACAGCTTTAACGCCACACTCCACACACACACACACACACACACACACACACACACACACACACACACACACACACATGCACATACACACACACACACGCACACACACACGCGCACATACATGCACACACACACGTGCACGCACACACACACACACACACACACACCACCCATACCTAAATACTTAGGTATTTAGCTCGGCCATTACCTCCAATGCTACTGAAAAAATCTTTAGTTTTGTACCTTCTTCTAGTGTATGTAGCCATTATTCTATTTTGGCACTTATATGAAATAATTCTCTTCCATGCAATTCACTCCACACAGATGTGACTTTATTCTCTATGTAGAACTTTTCCTTGAAGTTCTTTTTTACATTTGTATCTTCATAGTGTCTTTAAAATAACACCATGTTTTCGTGAAGCTTGTCTAAAACCAAACTGTGTTTTCAAATATTTATCAAAGAGTTTAAATCAAAGTTTCTCCATATTTCCCTGCATGTTATCTAGAGTTGGGTTCATTTTTCAAAGACTGGGGATGTTTTGTAGTAATGTATTGGATGATTCTGGCTGCACTCCTTATTATTATACTGATTATAGGAGTAATCAATAGAAAAAAAATCATTCATTATGTTAACTGGAATATTTTATTTATTAATTTACATCCTTTTCAATAACGAAGTTATTTCCACTGGTTTATGCAAAGGTAAGATTTGAGATGATATTCGTATGGACTAGGGGTAACTTGGTCAGGAAGTACTGAAAAATTTTCCAATCTTCTACCTCAGCTGCCATCAACTCAGGCAGATAAGCACAGATATGGGTTTATTTAGACTGCCATTATTATTATTTCTGGATACGCCTTAGCACTTTCTCTTAGTAGAAATAGACGTAGTTAACTGTACTGTGAATATTCATTATCTTTGGTATACCTTCCCTTTTCTTCTTGATTGACTTTGAATGTTTTTCATGTTGGTACCATTCTCTGACTTTTTGCTGACTTTATAATTTTTTATACCATTTAGCAGTACGGTTATAGTTCTCACAGGATAGATGCTGTTTGCCTTTGGCAAAACAACTAGTATTATTTGGTAGCATTGTCTCATGGTTCCTGTATACAGAATTATGTAATTTTCTCTGTTCATCTTATCAAAGCTGACGTAACTTTTTTGTGTGATTTACCATTCTATGCTTTACATAGTACTTGGGTTCATGCTTGTGTGTGTGTGTGTGTGTGTGTGTGTGTGTGTGTGTGTGTGTGTGTGTGTGTGTGTGTGTGTGTGTGTGTGTGTGTGTGTGTGTCTTTTCACTGTTTATGCTTAATATTTTAAAGTTCTGTCATGTTCCGTTAGATCCTTTAGATCGCAATAGTTATTGCAAGTATGTTTTGTATTGTATATTCTGTGGCAAAAGTTTTTCATGCCCTCTTGGATGGCTTTTAAAAAAACTTACATTTTATGCTGAGTGCTCCTCTTAGATGCAAGATATATGAAGTGTTGTGCTTCTACACCCTGATACTTGTCTTTCCCTACTGTTAGAGTACCACAGACAAGTAGATTTCCCCAGTTAAGTGAAACATCTCTGTTTTTAAGATAACGTATCTGGCTATATTAATAGCAGTTATACTGTCTCTATCCTCTGGATCCATTTATGCAAGCTGGAACCTCAGGCATTTTGCTTACAGTTCGGAGCATACACTGCATTAGTACTTTCACTGTATGTTAAGTACATGTGCTATTCACGTCTTAGTCTTCTGTGTGATTTACTCTAGTAATTTTACTGTATGTTAAGTACATGTTCTATTCACGTCTTAGTCTTCTGTGTGATTTACTCTAGTACTTTCACTGTATGTTAAGTACATGTTCTATTCACGTCTTAGTCTTCTGTGTGATTTACTCTAGTACTTTCACTGTGTGTTAAGTATATGTTCTATTCACGTCTTAGTCTTCTGCGTGATTTACTCTAGTACTTTTACTGTATGTTAAGTACATGTTCTATTCACGTCTTAGTCTTCTGTGTGATTTAATCTAGTACTTTCACTGTATGTTAAGTACATGTTCTATTCATGTCTTAGTCTTCTGTGTGATTTACTCTAGTACTTTTACTGTATGTTAAGTACATGTTCTATTCATGTCTTACAGTCTACTGTGTGATTTACTCTAGTACTTTTACTGTATGTTAAGTACATGTTCTATTCATGTCTTACAGTCTACTGTGTGATTTACTCTAGTACTTTTACTATATGTTAAGTACATGTTCTATTCATGTCTTACAGTCTACTGTGTGATTTACTCTAGTACCTTTACTGTATGTTAAGTACATGTTCTATTCATGTCTTACAGTCTACTGTGTGATTTACTCTAGTACTTTTACTGTATGTTAAGTACATGTTCTATTCATGTCTTACAGTCTACTGTGTGATTTACTCTAGTACTTTTACTGTATGTTAAGTATATGTTCTATTCACGTCTTAGTCTTCTGTGTGATTTACTCTAGTACTTTTACTGTATGTTAAGTATATGTTCTATTCACGTCTTAGTCTTCTGTGTGATTTACTCTAGTACTTTCACTGTGTGTTAAGTACATGTTCTATTCATGTCTTACAGTCTACTGTGTGATTTACTCTAGTACTTTCACTGTGTGTTAAGTACATGTTCTATTCATGTCTTAGTCTTCTGTGTGATTTACTCTAGTACTTTTACTGTATGTTAAGTACATGTTCTATTCATGTCTTACAGTCTACTGTGTGATTTACTCTAGTACCTTTACTGTATGTTAAGTACATGTTCTATTCATGTCTTAGTCTTCTGTGTGATTTACTCTAGTACTTTTACTGTATGTTAAGTACATGTTCTATTCATGTCTTACAGTCTACTGTGTGATTTACTCTTAGACTTCATTAGCAGTTCTGCATGTTTCATTCCTTCTTTCCCTTAGAATGAAATGAATATATTTTGTTAAAGCTGCATGACTGAAGATACTGTGTCGGAAGAGCATGACAAACGCTGGAATGCCAGTGTTGCACTGCTCTCAGTATGTTACGGTGATAGCATACTTTTACAGGGCCAATGGCATCTGAAATTCATTCCACGGAAAAGTAAAGTATGGAGCATTAATCACTGCTTTAATGTGGTGCAGAAATTTGTATTGCCTACATAGCTGTTTCAGTGGTACAAATTACCTCATAAAACATGAAAACCTCAGGAAACCCAAAAGAATACTATAGCAGTATTTCCTTCCTATGAAATGGTCAGAAGGCATTGGATAGAGTGTCAGCTCTGCATTTTGAATCACAGACAATGCACAAAGCCCCACCATAAAATATGTTTTTTTCATAGCAATATTGTTCATTTACAAGTAAGAGAGAAACTACATACTAGTCATTTATAAAGTATTATAGACTCTACAGTCTATAGTACAGACTATAGTATTACAGAATGATATGCTGTGTCTTGATATGCACTTCATGAAAATATGTAATTATAATGTATCATACTTGCACTGACCAAAATTCTTACTTATATTTTGCACTCCTGATTTTAAAGTTTCCATTCTGATGTGCTGAGCAGTAATCGTGCCTCTAGAGCCTGACAGTGACAGACTGGCGCTACTCTTTACTTACTGCAGTTTGTGGCACTTCAGGCAGTAGTATTCATTTAGCTTTTTTTTGTAAGTCCAGCAAACTGTTTTGAGTAATTAACATAAGAAGACCTCTTTCAGGGTGACATTTTGAAACATTCCACACCTATTAGTATTTTGATAATTGCAAAGAATAGTAGTCTTTGCATAATGATGTCGATTACCATTCTGGACACAGACTTATGCAAGGAACAGTGTTCTCCATTATTGACCCACATTGACTCTGACTACATGTTTTGTTAATGTGTGCATCTACCTTGTCTATACAGGGACTCTATAGAGGAAGACTTGCTTACTCTGTTTTTTCAGTAATCTTGTTTTCAGTAAACTACTGAATTATGATAAACTTTAAGTTTAAAAAATAATAATAATATGGACTGTGTGTTTAACTCAAACTATTTACTTGTTAGTTAACTAAATTATCCTGACTGACAATTCTGTCTTGATTGTGAAAAACTCTACTCATCAGTGAAGCCTTATTTTCATCTCCAAATTCTACTATTACACCTTTCCTTCACACATACATCTGGAGAGCTGAACTGGAGTTCCATAAGATAGTAGCAAGCTGTTATTCTGGTATATTGGCCAGTAATAAATTTATTTATTTATTTAGCATTTGTTTACTGGGAAAGTCTGATTTGGAACAAAGCCAATTTTCAATGGAGGCTCGGGGAGAAATGCTCCAGATGCATGTCTTTGAAATGTGGGAGGAAACCAGAGCATCCAGAGGAAACCACACGAATGCAGGGAGGACATGACATGCAGACTCCGCAGAGAAGGCACTCCACCCAAGAATCAAACCGGAGAACCTCTTGTTGTGTGTTGTTACCACTGCACCACTGTGACGTCCAATGAAATGAAATAAAATATATAAAGTTCATAGCCTGCAATACCTGTAATAAATATTGAACTTCACTTTCTTCAATGTCTAAGAAAACTGTTTAAATACTAAAAAGAGTAGCTTCAAGCTTACTGTTTTACTTATAGCTGTAGTCTCTATGTCAAAGAAACAAATTTCATTTTAAAACTGGTTAAAGATACTACATGGGAAATTTCACTGACTCTGCAGAGCATATGCAATTAATCAGCTACACCATTATCTAGACACTGCACCAATCAAAGTATCGGCACAAGAAATCGGACAGAACCACAAATAATGAGGGACAAACGACCAAAAATAAGGACAGATTTTAAATATTGCTCTTATAAACTTAGAAAGTTGCTAGAACAACAGGATTTCCATTAGCATGTATTATCTGAAGGATATGAAGTCTGAAACTCAATTGACTGTCATTATTTAATGACTTAAATCCCCAGTGATTTGCCAGAAAACTACACATTTTATGAGGATAGAGCCAAATATATGAGCCAAAAATCTGGACATTCTGCAAAAATCTGGACAGTTGAAAGGTATGCTCTGTTGACTCTTAGCTCAAAATATCTGGATAAACCTAAAATAAAAGGGGGCAAATGCTCACAATAGGAGCATATTTTACTTGATTATTAAGATTTGTGTTAGCATATGAACCTATAAATAGAAAATTCACCCCAGGGATCACTCCAGTGGCTCTACTCGACAGAGGCACTGGGAACTAAGGTCGGGTGGCACGATGCCAGGGTAATCCTATGGGCTAGGCTTGTAAAGGCTCCAGGGCCATTAGCCTAGTACACACCTATGAACCTATACATTTTCTGAAACAGAGGTGTGCGTGAGAGACTGAGTGAGAATGACAGTAAAGACGTTTGCATATCTCTGGACCTTTCAGCTGAAGAAATCTGGATAAAGCCTAAAATAAATAGGGAACAAAGGCACAAAAATAGGAACAGATTTTAATTAATGCTCTTATAAAATTACAAACTTGCTTAATTAAAAGGATTTGTGTTAGTATGAATTTTCTGAAGAAAATAATAGTCTGAAATTCAAATGTATGTCGTTATTTAGTAACTTCAATCTCCAATGACTGGCAACAAACCAAATGTTTTAGGAGTAAGAGACCAAAAAAATAAAGTAAATGCCTGGATATTTTTTAAGTGTTATATTTTGGATGTAAAATGCTTCCATTAACATATACTACAGCAAGTTTGAAACATTAGGCAGAGGAACTACATCAAAATATATAATAAAATAAAACAGTACTTAAAATAAATAAATAAGTAAAACACAACAATTTTACAGAGAGCCCATTCTCTAATCAGAATAATGCCCTCCAGGGTGTGTGTTAATGTGTAATTAACACCCTTCGAGGGGTGTAGAGGCCCTCTGTCTGCGGCACTGGGCCTCATAACACCCCTGGACGAGTGTTAATTACACATTAACACACACTCTGTCGGACATTATTGCTTATTTATTTGAACTTCTTGGCTGAGCATATCAAGTCAGCTGCTAAATTTAGTTGCACCAAAGTCAATCATGCTTTTCAAATCATGGATGTGTCTCAAACTGACTTCAATGCATTGAAATCAAGTGTGACTTTCAGAAAGGGAGCTGCATACATTGTCATACTTGAAAATGCTATAACCAAAACATTTCATAGTGAGTAGCATAAGGGTGTTTGTGTTTATGTTACTGAGCACCAAATCACAGCCATCATTTTTAATGGTGGGTATTAGGATCGCAAAGCTGGCAACCCCAGTCATTTATTTTTATATTGATTGTCATATCATCTTAACTTTAAATGAAACAATAGTGACACATATACCAGTTAGTGAAGAGGATTAAGGCTATGAGTTGTTAATGTACTGCTTTGTGTAGTCCAAGGTTTAATTCCCTCAGCTTCCATTTGCCTATGTCTCTGAATAGGTCACTTAACAGTCACTGCTCTGTGGAAACTAAAATAGGCTCTTTGATGGTTTCCTGTACTGCATGCCTAGTAATATTATATGAATTTATGTGACCATCTTTACATATGAATGATTATCCATCTACCGTCTTAATTAATCAGGACAACATCAATTTCTAGTATACAAAAATACCACCTTAGTGCTTTCTAAAAATGACATTCAAAATTCTAGTTAGGTTATATATACCCGAGTTTAGCTACTTTATTTCATGACCTGCAGTTTGTTGATGTTTTTCTCCCTAAAGGAAAGAAGGTAATATTTACAATGTAACTGTATTTGCTGCAAGAAACAAGAGACAGGACAAACACCACTTCTGACTTTCACTTAGATCATAATAAAAGTATTTCAAAATATCAAATTCAACAACTGAGTAAAGCAGCAGAGAGTACAACATGGCTTGTTTACCATTTGCTCATCTAATTAATCTCCTTTTATACTGTCTGCCATTGAATGTTTACAGTAGATAAGGAGGATAACTCAAATCCAACTTGAGCATGCTAAAAAAATGAACAGGCTTCCAAAACTTGATTTTTCCACTGGTCAAAGGCCCCTATGCAGGGTGCTGTACCCTAAGTAATATAACTGCCTCTAAGGTTGCCACGCCTGAAGGATACTGTATGTTGTATACTGTTTTATCAGAATCCTATTCCATCCTTTAGGAATAATTAAACTAGCTTTAGCTAACTGATCCACAGCCAAACATTCTGTGTATCTGTGTGCATGATTTCCTGACTGCTTCTCCTTAGCTCTAACTGTGGCCTTTCAGTAAGCTATACAGTAAATACTTATAAATCTGCAAGCCTGCAAAACTATAGAGAACAGACATAATCATTTATTTCTCTGCTTTAATAATGTTTTTTTTTCTAATTGCATTTCTTAAACTGATACATATATATATGTGTATATATATATATATATATATATATATATATATATATATATATATGTGTGTGTGTGTGTGTGTGTGTGTGTGTGTATATATATATATATATATATATATATATATATATATATATATATATATATATATATATACACACACACACACACACACATTTTAATGCATACTGTCGCTTTGGAAAGTAGATTTATGAACTGCCATGTCTGACAAATTATAGTTCGCATATTTTCATTTTAAGCAAATAAGGCATCAAGAAGCAGTTCATGATATAGTTTTATAGTAATTGCAACCCTGTTACATAAAAAAGCAGTGAGCAGAGTATCGCAAACACTGATATGCAAATGTCTGGTTTTAGAAACTTTCCCTTTGTGCATGTAAAGCAACTCAGTCATCTTAAGTTAGTATAGCAGGAAATAATATCCCACTGTGCCTGAAGTCATTATGATGAAGCAATTGTTTTCACATTGCATTATACCAGTTTAAAAGTATTCAACCTCACATACATCCAATAAGAAGGCTTTAGCTAAGACTATAGATAGTATTTCATAGAAATACCTTGATAACGTGTTAATACTTAATAATTTCTCTAATTGTATCAGGCATGCTTCAGATAGTTATGATTTAAAAAAGCAAAGTCATACTTCAACCCACTAGCATACCTCTCAAGTGTACCTCATTAGAAGGAACGTTTTTCATTTTGAGTTTTAAAACGTCCATGTTCCACGTGTGGCCCATTTGTACCACATTAAGAGAGGCAGTGTTCCAAATTCTGAAGACAGAAGGTTGAGAGCTATGCCCAATAGCTACAGATTTTGAAAGACACATTCTACTTCAAATTCAAACAATGTGTATCTAACAACAAATGAAAATACAAACTAAAATACAAATAATTAGGCTGGATCCTTACTCCAGTGTTTATAACCAATGTGAAAGGTACCTCTGAAAATCAGTGCTACATTCTTACCTTTTCTGTTATGTATAGTCACAAAAGAGGATGTGCAAACAAGCCTTATGCCTTTGAAAGGCCTTGTGCAAATGTGCCAGTGTTTTTGACTATATGTATCTGATCATAAATGGGAAGCCAAAATAAAAAGGTTATTGCATTTTACTTAATGATGACAAGAACCGAGCAGGGGTCAGTGCCACTTAATTAGCCCCACCTACAACCAAATAAGCCAGAGCATCTAGAAGAATATGAAGTAGTAAAGTTTCTCTTGTGCAATAAATGGTAATCTTTGCCTGTTGTCAGAAGTTATGTTTCAGTGGAAGCAGAAACTAGACATGCCACTTTGATTATTACGTATGACCTAATTATAGAGAAGAGACAATGGTGCTCTGGCCAGTATCCAAAATGGATGTTGTGTTTATGGACTATGTAGTTTACTAATAATATAATCCCTAACCTGTCCTTTTGTTAGTTGTCATATTTATATTTATGATTCTATTTGTAAAACTATCACAAATAATACAGTTTTCTCACTGTTTCTTTAAATGAAGTATATTTAATTAGAGGGTCACATTGTCCATTTTCAGGCTCAAAAGGTGCTTTTATAAAAAAGCAACAGATAAGATAGATATGATAGCTCCAAAACCATGTCCAATTAGCTGTTATTCTGTATGGATTTGCTAGAGTGATCTATCTATTTGGGTCCCAAAGCAAATAGCAAGTCCTGTCAAACCAGTAATGTTATATATTTTTGCTCAGATTCATAGGGATATGCTTGCCATTTCTGATAGTATGCAATACCTGATGAAGCAAATAGCCTATATCTGCTTCTGAGAATGGAAACACTACTGAATATTGTGCCCAATTTTGCTGGTACTTTAAGTCAAGGACGGCCTTAAGCATAGGTGAACTAGGTGGCCACCTAAGCACTTTATGTTTATGTACTGGGGCACCAAAGGCACCTTCTTTGTTTGTAATTTTTTTAGGCAACAGTTCTCATTGAACTGAGGTGAAGATGAGCAATGAGAGATCATGACATACAGAGTTCTGCATCTCTCGTACTGTCATGCAAGTTGTTTTTTTTAACAAAATAATTGCACCCCATGAGCTTTATTTAATTGTCCATCTATAGCAGTAATATAGAGACACCAGCCTGGTGAAGTACAACTAATAAAAGTTAATTCATGTTGAAGAAGATTTATCATCATGGGGAGGAAGAATGGGGTGAAATTTGAAAGTGAGATTGTTTCAGTAAATTGACACGGAGAAACACTATAGAAGAAACGTTTTGAAAAAGACAAACCAAAAAATGCTGCAGTGTAACAGATCTGTGCAGTAAATACTGTTTATGGGCACTTTAATATATTTCTTAGGAGGCTAGATCTTTAACAGTTTCAACCAACAGAAAAAACAGCAAAATAGTCCAAAAAACAGCAGTAGGATTTAGTTCCACTGTGAAATTTATTACACTGACTTGACTTAGTGCCTCGGCCACAACAGCCTTCAAAGAGTACAAAATTACAAAAAACGCATTCTCCTAATTATACGTCATCAACAGTCATTTAATTAATTAATTAATCAATCAATTATACAAATACTTTAAAATTTAAAGCAAACTTCTCCAGTTTACTTCTCTATTCAGACCTTTTGGTGTTAGTGTGTCAAACTTCAATATGAAGACAGTTTCTTTATATAATAAAACATTTTTAATTAATCTTTCATCCCCCTTCCTGATAAACACTTCTTCCAAAATTGTAGCTTGTAATAAATTAGCATCATTATCATGTTTTTCCCCAAAATTAGATGCTATAGGACTTTCCAGTCTCCGTTTCTTAATGTCTCTAATTTGTTTCTGCAACCTTATTCTAAATTTCCTCTTAGTTTCCCCAATATAGAAAAGGTTGCAGGGACACCTTAGGCAATAAATTATGCCTGCTGTATCACATGTAAAGTGATTATGTGGTCTAAATATTTTCCCATTAATCCTAGAGAAACTCAATATAATATGAAAACATATATTACAATTATTACAGGGTGTAGTACTCAAAGATACTGGGCAAATAAAAGGACTAACTGCCGGTGAAACAAAATAGATTTTTAACAGTACCTGTTGGAGTGTATCAGTAACTATTTTCCATCCTTTTCCAGTATTTGAGCCATTTATGTTATGTAGAGTTTCCTGAACTCTGAGTTGTGCAACACATTTGATTTGTATTGCCTTGTTCTGAGGTGGGCATTGCAGGTACATTGGCTTATTGCACTGTACAAAACAAGGACTGTAGAAATATGAAGTTATCTGGAAGCAAAGTTTAAGAGGTGGAGAAGTAGGATCCCTATTGTCTTGTTAACATAGATATCATGGTCTTTACTGATATGTAGCTAGTAGGTACACTGCAGTAATATTATAATGTGCGGAATAATGTAAACTTCTGCAGAAATGACTGAGAGAGAGAGTTTTGTGGGTCACACTGATGATGTTATTTAACACATAAATGGATTTTGTATGTGGAAGGCAGAGGAGGCATTATATTTCTGTTTTGAAAATTTGTGTAAATGTTAAATATAAATTATTAAGGAAGCTGTTGGTCTTTAGTTGTATGTAAAGCTACCAGAAGAGCTGACCATTAAAATGGGTAGAGGTCAATGTGTGTTTAATAATAAAACTTGCACTGGGTTAACTGTCTTCAGTTTCTTGACTTCATTAGCAATCAAAAGGCAAATAGTATGGACTGTAACATTCAGAAAGATAAGGGAGAAGTGTGTACGTGTTAGCACAGTTTCTGGACAGTGTGCTGAAGTAGTTACAGAAGCTGGATGACAGCAAATGCATTCTCACAAGAGACCATTAATTTGATGAGTTGGTCATTATTTGCTGGGGGTCATTCTCAACATTATTAAAGTGTGTTTGCAAATAATATTTTACCTTTATTATGAATTCCTGGCAGTTGGTAATATAGTTTTATGGGTAGAAATGTACTGCTGAATTTCAATGTATCATGCAGTGTTTATTCAACAGACAGACAATTGGGAACACTTTGGAAATGGATGGATTTGATTCCTGGGGTGGGGGTACTAATAAATATAGCCATTGCTATTATCTTTGTAGGTGAAATACATTATTTCAGTAGACTCCCTCTTATCCGGCCTCTCTTCAACCAGCCTCCTTTTTAACTTTTTCTGCCATAGCCCTAGCAAAAGACAACAGAGAAGAATAGCACTTCTGCCTCCTCTAGGCTAAATAATGACAGACATTTGAGTTTTAGACTTCATACTCTTTAGAAAAATGCATACTAACACATATCCTGTTATTCTAGCTGATTTGTAACCTATAAATGCTATTCGATATGCTTTTTCTGATTAACCAGCCATTCGTTTATCCAGCCTAAGGTCCGGTCCCAGCGAGATGGGATAACAGGGAGTCGACTGTACTTGAAATGTTGCAGTAGGATCTTGCCCAGTAGTCCGAGAATAAATACTGTAGTATGATATCATTGTACTCCAAAAAAGCAGCTCATACTGAGAGTACTAAGCTAAATTAATATGCATGTCGGCTGAGGTCTCATTCATTCATTTTCTTTCCTGTTTTATTTTCTAACCTTGCAATATTTGTCTGAATTAAGCTATAAATAGATATTGTGTTGCATTATTTATAGTCTTAGGAGTTTTGTCATACATCTCATCTTCTTTTCTTCTCTTCAGTGAGAGGATACTAAATTAAAGGTGTGTGTGCGTGCATGCATATGTGTGCAGGTGTGTGTGTGTGTGTGTGTGTGTGTGTGTGTGTGTGTGTGTGTGTGTGTGTGTGTGTGTGTGTTTGTGTGTGTGTGTGTATGTGTGTATACGTGAGAATCCCATAATAGACTGGCATACTACACAGAACTGATTTATTTCCCTGCTCTCACTGAGTGCTGAGATAGGCTCCAATTGACATATAACTCCTGGCTACTAAGATGCATCTCAGTATCCTTCTTTGTATGTTGTTTTTCCTAGATGTCATTGATGTATCCCCAAAAGCATTTGTCTTCTCCTTTAATTAGGAACTACTATTTTATCAGCTTTGAATATTAAGCCAGGAACACAGTTTAGTTCTTCCCAGAAAGAAAAGAAAAACAATGTCTTTCTTCAGGTTGATTTTTGCTCTGGACTTCATTGACTCAAACAGGTTTTAAAAAAAGCATTCGTATGTATCTTAGACCATGGAATACCCTATAGCTTCTGAGGGCTTATTAGCCACTATGCCCACAGCTTAATTAAATTATTTCCTCGAATGTTATTACAGTCAGTCTTGGGCAGTTAGGTTGTGTTGACAGAATGGAGACGAAAAAGACGATGAGTAATACAAACTGTAAAAAAAACTAATTTCTGTTTGGATAGTGTGCTGAGTCCAGGATTGTTGCAGTTTGGGTGGCGCTGAGGGTGGACAGAACTGATGTCTGTGGACAGGGGGTCAATATTACCTTTTGCCAAGAGACAGAAATGAATATAATGGTGGTCCTCCTTAAAGCATTGCGTACCTTTCAAAATAATGTTTTGTAATGTGCACATTTTGTTGTATTCAGAAAGTACATATTTCTGGCTGAACTGAATGATTTATCCAAAATAAGCTTAATTGGTATAAAAGGAAACAGTGAGTTTGCCTGCATTAAGATTTTCTCTCTTCTCCAAGTTACTGAGAAGAAAGGTAGTATATGTAGTAGTACATTTAATGACTGGCATTTTGTGGGTAGTGGGGTGGTGGTCTCCTGCAAAAATGATCTTATTTTAAGGGGTTGCAATGTTTATGTTCTCTGTTGTTTTGGATTTGTAGTATTATGAATTATAATATCTATTTTATGATTTTTGAACCCCAGAATAGTAGTATATTTTGTTATGAATCTGGGAATGGGATTTGCATGCATGCTGAATAATCTAGCCTTTCTCTGATGTCATTTTCTTAAATTCTTCTTGTAGGAAAACTTTCCGCAGTTGTTGTTGTAATGCCATGAAGCAGCCAGTATGTCTTCTAGGTTTCATTTGGTACCAAGTAACATAATGAGTGATATTGTGTATAATTTGCTTACATGTATTTTATGAATGAATTGTGTTCACCTCACTACTTCTACTTTTCAACCCACTTATCCTTTCACCGTGGCAACATATCAGGGCCTCACAGGACAATATAGTATCACATATGATTGCACTACATTGCAAGTATTATAATTCTGTTAATCATACACACTGATTTTTTTTTTCATTTTGGTTGCTGTAACAACCAAACGGTGTTTATTTCAGCAAGCCTTAACTCCAAGAAGGTATTTATCATTCAGTTGTGTTCTGTAACACTAAATGGAAAAAGCTGGCTGGAAAATCTAAGCTGTACAAGTAATAACCAGCATTTCTTTTGGTGCTTAATGATACTCAAAAAAATGTGGGAGATGGGATTAGAAACCATAAAAGCAAGTACTCTTCAAGTGATTTTATAAATTCTGAAAACAGTTAAAGTCCATTTAAGCTATCTGTGATCTATCAGATAAGCTACAGGTCCTACTTCCTGACTTGCATCACTCTCTCTCTCACCCACTTACTTACTATAGCAGCTACACACACACACACACACACACACACACACACACACACACACACACACGCACACATTTTACAGCTAAGCATGAATACTAACTGCTATCAGTCATATTAACAAGTATCTTTTGTTTTCAGTGTTTCTCATTTCCACACTGAAGTTCTCTAAAACACACAAGAAGCCGCTATATTTGAACCCATGCCTTTATATTATAGCACCAAAATGCCAAATGGTTATGACTTTTTCCAATTCAGTAATATATTGATTTTTTTTTTATTTCACAGTATCCACTCACAAACATACTTTAGGGCACAAAACTATTATGAGAATTGAAAATGCTACATTTAAATTTGCAGCACAATGCAATGAATGCAAAAGGCACAACACTTCTGCAATATCCAGTACAAATATGACAAATAACAAAATAATGTAGCTCTCACTTGTCTTTCTTCAGTTAGTATCTGCCTTGTTTCTTGCCCTCCCTCTTTTTCTGTCTCTCTGTCACATACACACACACACACACACACACACACACAAACACACATGCACACACACACACACACACACACACACACACCTAGGGCCAATTTAGAGTGTCCAATCCACCTACTGTATGTCTTTGGGATGTGGGAGGAAACCCACGCGACCACAGGGAGGACATGCAGACTCAGCACAGGAGGCACCCCAGCTGAGGATTGAACATGAGAACCTCTTGCTGTGAGACGGCAATGCTAACCGCTGCACCACCGTGGCTGCCCCACAACATAACCTTCACTGCACTAACAAAATAATTCCAAAAACAAATTAACATTATGTAGGGACAAATGTGTAATTCAGTATATTGCTAATTGTTCTAGACTATTTAATTGTGTATCAGTCAAAAGTGGAGTAGATCTCAGAGTCTTTATAAGCCCAGTACTAGTGAGACTATGGAAGGCTATGAAAGTAGAACTTCTGATTCTGGGAACGGCGATGTGAGGGCAGACAAAGTGCTTAGAGATAATCTACATCTTAAAAGTGCTTAAGTGTGTAACACTAACAATCGCTGTTGTAAACAGTTAAATAAAAGTTTCCTAAATGTGCACGGTAAAGGCTAAACTCTCTTCACATTCTCTTCACTCCTCAGAACTCTGAAGCCATGAACTATTGCTCCCCATTTGCTGCACTTGATTTTTGTTAATTAAACAAAGCCTTTCTTCTGGTTCTGTTCATATGTAGATAAATTGATTTATTACTAGGGTATCACTAATCTTAAAAAGAATTAAGAAAATGGCATATTTTATTCTGAAGTTGCAAAGTGGAACATCGGGTAGTATTGTCACCCCAGAACAAGAGGTTCTCTAGTTTAATTGTCAGCTAAGTGCTTTCTTTGTAGAGTCTGCATGCCTTCTGTGTCTTTACACACATTTTCTCCAGGTACTGTCGTTTCCTCCCACCTCCGAAAGCCAAAATGAAAACTGATTGGTGAGTCTACCTTCTCCATAGGTGTATGTGCGTGTGTGTGTGTGTGTGTGTGTGTGTGTGTGTGTGTGTGTGTGTGAGGCAAAAAGAGAAAGAGAGAGAGAGAGAGATACAAGGTAAAGGTGTAACACTCTGCTTCCATTCCCACTTGTCTAGTAAACTCTGTGGATGCTGACAGGGTCACTTTAGGAGTTGGATGTGATTTATGAGCATGACTAGATGGATGTATACTTTCTTTTAAGGGTATTATATGTAGTGTAGCTTTATTTGGAGGTTGCAAACTGTGTGCCCTTATTGTTTATTAACATTATGGGAGATACCATGAACAGAGGAATGAGAATTCTCTGCAATAATCTGTGACTTAGTCTTGGCAACAGATCTTTGGCATCAGAGGGTTAAACTGTGAAGGGAAAATCAAAACACCTACCCACTGCAGAACTCTACTTGTTCTGGTAAGGGTGAATCACTCCCTTTCTCAGTCTGGCCTCTTAAAGTGGACATTCCACTGAAAGTGAAAACAGGACAGACTTCTCATTGCTTTTAGGCATTTCTTTCCTTGACACGTCTTCAGGAGGGGGACCCAAATTTGCAATAGTTTTTGATTTGTGCCTTCTATCACATGATATAAACTTTGGTAAGGCACTGAGAAATGAGCAGAATGACACTACAATATATAAAATGCGTCTGTGTAACGTTTTATATAATATGAGAATGAAAATGTTGACTGTGTCCTGAAAGACAGATTTGCTGTCTGAAAAGAGATGGAACAGACACACATTGTCTATTGTGTATAGAGAACAGTTTGTCTTAGACAGAGATTAATATACAAGTTTGGTTAGCTAGCTGCCAATGAAAGCATCTCTTGCCCTGAACTTCAGAAGCATATGATGATTTTTGAAGAATTTACATGAGAAGAAATAGGTCACAGCAGTTTAAAATGATTTAGTGAGAGAGAACTAGAGCATAGCTGAGGGGAAGAATAAAAAGGTAGTCTGGGCTGTTGTGTCTAGTATATGAATAAAGATATGAACTTTTTGTCATGATTGTGAACCTCAGTATAAGTGCTCATGTTACACTTCTGATCTGCTCGCTTCACAGTTTGTGTATAAGCTGTACTTCTGCCTTTATTCTAAATAAAATATGAATTAAAATGACCCTGACTTACTTTATTACTTAATAGGCACAGCAAGTGAGTTCCTTTTTATTGTATTAAAAACTACAGTTCCTCTATTTAACAAAATGTTACATCTCATTCACAGCCATTTGACTAATGTTGTTTATATCTACAATTTTAAATAAAATGAAGCACTTTTAATGGTCATGTCCTTCATCCTCACGGGCCAGCTTACTTAACCCATTAAAAACAATCATTTGTTTCATATATCTCTTTTGTTATATTAAATCAGAAAATAGATGTGGCCTGTGCTCGTGTGCTTTATTAACACATTTTGAGAAAACATTGTTATACGCATGAAAAACACATGGCTATAGTTGTTTGTGTGTGTGTGTGTGTGTGTGTGTGTGTGTGTGTGTGTGTGTGTGTGTGTGTGTGTGTGTGTCTGTGTTTGTGTGTGTGTTGTGTGTGTGTGTGGTCTGTATCTAGTAAGTAAAAAGGTGGTAAACATAAATTAGGGCTATCTTTAGTCACAAAAAACACACATTGAGCATGCATGTGCCTCAGTCCAGTTTCTATTTTAGTATGATGTGATGAAGGGAACACAGAATTATTTTCTCCAGTTTTAGAATGCACCTCTCTTGTCAATAGATTGAGAGATATGTAAAAATATAGTTTGCAGGGCACAGACTGCCTTTGGATACTTTGTCTTCAAGCAGTGGAAACTTAAAATGCTTAATTTTAGATTTCCTCTATGGTAACACATGCTGAGAGATGTTCATTTATCAAACAAAAACTTACTCGTTGGTTCTGTTGGATGTTTTCCATCTTCTAAATCAGAAAAACATTAAAACATAAAATGTAGAGAGCAAGGTGAAGTTAGTATTTACCATTCCAAAATCATCAAACTCTGTAAAGTATGGATCTGTGATGTTAATGTCATCTATCCTCAAAAGTGACTAAAGTTCCTCCTCATATTGGTGTTAAGTGCAATGATTATATCTGTCTACCCATCTGTAGTTCCCCACCAGATGCACCTGCAATGCTCTTCCATTCCACCCCACCTCACCCCCAGACTCCCTGTTTTAGGTAAAGGCACACTTGTTTTAATTTACAGAGACATACATCTTCCTCTCACTAGTTCTTCGAGATTATATATGTTAAGCTTTTCAAGTCACATTTTACATATGTTCTGGTGCAGACAATGCACCTTCTTCTTCTGGCCTTTTCCTGGTCAGGGGTTGCCACAGCGGATCATCTGTCCGCTCATGATTGGCAGTGGAGTTTTACAGTGTCGAGTTGCCAGCCTGGCACCCAACCTTCCAGAGAAAGCACACACACACTCATGCCTAGGGCCAATTTAGAGTGTCCAGTCCACCTACAGCATGTCTTTGGGATGTGGGAGGAAACCAGAGCACCCGGAGGAAACCCACGGGACCATAGGGAGGACATGCAGACTCCGCACAGAAGGCACCCCAGCCGAGAATCGAACCAGAGAACCTCTTGTTGTGAGGCGGCAACACTAACCGTTGCACCACCGTGGCCGCCCTGGTGTAGACAACCATTCTTACCTATTTTTGCACTTTCTTTGTCCTACCAATATCCTTAAAAAGGAAAACGTCTTCAGAGATGCACACAGTACTTTAACTGAATACTTATAAAGTGTCTACACAGAAAAAATACCTTCTGGATTAGTAAAGTAATATTGCCTCGTACAGTAATTTCTGCTAAGAAAGAAAATTAGTATCACCTTTACTCAATGTGCCCTTTTCGTGTTCTGTTTGTGAAGTATCGTACTTTTTTGTTGAATCTATCTCTAATGTTTTGTGTTAAGGAATGCACGCAATTCCATCATTTGTCATTCATACATAAGTAACTATCACAGAACAGTAAGCAAGCCTCATTGTATATATTCTTTTGATGGTAACTAATGGTTTAGCTAACAGTGTAGAACATGCAACAGTAACTGCTAATAGGAAAGAAAGTATGTCATGCGTTTAGTGAAAGTTAAGGAGCATTAGTCAATTAGGTTTATTCATTTATTTATTAATATTATTTATTGGTAGGAAGTCTGAGCCAAGATGGTCCATTTTTAATCATAGCCTTGTTACAAAGACAAAAGTTAAAAAAAAAACATTTGTAGTACGAATATTATACATTGATAACATTATAGAACTGAAATAATTGTCAAGTTGTAAAGTGTTTTAGTATGCAAAGCATAGTCATAAATGTCTACATTACAGTGAGAAGCCAATGTTACCCATTAATGTAGACTTTGGTACATAATGGTTTCAGTTAACATAATTTGTCTTTAGTCACTGTGATTTTCTTACATGTATCTTGTGTACAAAGTTTAGGCTGGAATAAAGCACATGCATTTGGACTCCTTAATTGCATGGCTGTTAAGTGTTCCTTTAAAGGCCACTTAGTTGTTTTATTTTTTTCAATTTGTGCAGTGTCAGCAGGCAGTGAATTCCACAGTGGGGGGGGGGGGTCCTGCAGCTATGAAGGTCTCTGTAGTTGTAGAGTGCTATAATGTGGAATAAGAAGTCTGCAGTGATTGTGTGTTTTGTTCACATTACTGTAGAAGTCCCAGACTGTCAATTATTAAGGTTTAGAAATATATAAATTAGAGTAGGTACTGAATTATTGGCTTGCTGGTCTTATGGAAATTGTCGGTCTTTGGAAGGGTTCTATAGTGATAGTCTGTTTCTGACGATAAGCACATGTAGTGGCAAACTTTATTTAACCATATAGCTGCAGTTCATTTATGATCTATGCTGAACTCATAATAACTGGTAGTAAGTTAGACAGGAGAGGACATTGTTGTTTACTAGGCATTTTCTACGTCTTTGGGGAGCTGATGTAGAGGCTGAGTGTTTCAAATGCACATACTGTGTTGTTAGGACTTCGATGCTTTGCACCCACTGAGTGCTTGGTTAGGCTCTGGCTTCCATATGACACCACCTTGGATTAGACAAGTAACTGGAGAATGAAATAATATGCATCTTAAATGAGAGGGGGGCTATTCAAGAGCCTCATTATTTATATTGATTCACCTTCAGTAAAGTTCTCTACAGAGATAGGAATTTGTGCAAACATTGTTACATTCGTGAGCATTCTCTTTATACCAGGAACCATAACCTTTGTTGTGAGGTCTAAACAATATATCCAAGTCCTGCACAACTCATAAGTGGACCTCTGTGCAACTGAGTAAGACTCTAGAGAGGTCCCAGTATACAGTACATATGCAAATGAGAAGGACTGTTGTATTAAACCACAATGAAAAATGTCTCAAAAAAAAAAAATAGTCCCCTTCTAGTGCCTCAGCATATCTCCTTCACAGGAAGGACTAGTGTCTTCCATCTTATAATTGCACAGCACAGCCAGCAGTGAAGAAAAATGTTTATGGTAGTCAAACTGTGAATGACCATATAGCAAATTAAGGTCTAGTCCATGATCTACTAGTAAATCTGTCATGTACTCATCATAATGTCTCAGAACATCAAGAATAGCAGAAAAAAAACTCTGAACTGTACAAAAATCTTTGAAATACTAAAGCCTGAAATAAACCATTCTTTGCTACAGGTACTGGTCTCATGAACAAGCAGACACAACCAAATTTTCAAGCACCCTCTCAAACTGGCACTTACAAATACTTCACCAGAGTTTCCCCTTTAATCAGATTCCATCACTGTATCGTTTTGCAAAATAGACCCCACACCATAGTCCTAACCAAAGAGGTAGTAACGTCTGTGAATCAACTGCCCCTAGGGTTAAGGTGCAGCTATAACATAATGGTGTACAGCCAGACATGGATAGCAGAAGTGTACTGCCACCTTATATATAGGTATGTCCTATCTGTCAAGCAGAAATGACAGAGATGATAGAACATAATTCTGCATTTATACTAAAAGAGTTTAAGTAAATCAGTCCACCACAGCAAAGTTGCCAGGTCTGTCAAATGCAGCAGGTGTCGCTTCCTAGTAAGGTCAAAAGACTACAGCCTAGTTCAGTCAGAAGTTCTCCAGCTAATGCATGAATGAATAAATAAATAACTCAAATAAATAACTGGTGCCAAAATTATTGACTGAATCTAAATGTCAAAAAATGCATTATTGTATCCTTTGGGAAGTCACCTACCCCAGGGAACTATCATATTGATGAAATGTCTACCTAAAGATTGACCCACTTATTCAGGATTTGGGAAATGATGTGGACGGTGACCTAACTTTTGACTGACGTGTGTCTATGGTTGTAAGAAAGTCCTATATCGCACAGCTTATAAAAAAAGGATTGTGTCTAGATCTAGGGATGTCATTGCCCCACTTTACACAGCCCTTATTAGGCCTATCTATCATTGAATATAATTCCCCCTTTGCTATGTATCTGTTTAGACAAATGCAACAAACGGGACATCCACTGAGATACCTTACTAAAAGGATACAAGTCCTAAATCACTAGTCCTACATAGACCAACTCAAAACCCTGTCACTATACGTGGTATCCTATAGACTGATAAGAGGTGACCTGTGTCAGCATACAAGACATCCTCCAACCGATGAATTTACTGCACATCAGCAAGTCAAATGGCATCAACAATACTCAGACTAGGGATCTAAACCTCTTCTGCAACATCAAGAGAACAGTTTAGGAGGGACAGGTATATCTTGCAGAGGATACCACTGCTGTGGAACAGACTCCCTATCCACATGAAAAAAGTTCAGCCCTGTCCTTATTCAAGCAAAATTTAGATCTGTGGATGGGAAACAGAAAATGTACCCCAGGACTGCCTCTTGTACTACTGATGGACCAGGCAACTCCTAAGTGCTTTCGCCCATGCATGGGTCCCCTCAGATTATTTATGGCATATCCCAGTCATTCTTATTAGGAGTAATATATAATTATCGACCATGAGGAGGGAAAAGCCAGTCTATAAGCAGATGGAATAGGTTATTTTGAGCACAAAAGGGGAAACTTGCTAGATCTAAAATGGCCTGCAAGGCAGATAACCTATTTACCTATGAACTTATAATAGCTGCTCCGTAATCTAGGATTATTTATTTTAAGCTATATTTATTGAGCACATTTTTGATGAAGTAGCAGA
Source organism: Protopterus annectens (assembly GCF_019279795.1). Classification (NCBI taxonomy): domain Eukaryota; kingdom Metazoa; phylum Chordata; order Ceratodontiformes; family Protopteridae; genus Protopterus; species Protopterus annectens. Next base: position 314,075,207 of record NC_056743.1, on the reverse strand, counting down.
AGATCATTCAGGAAAGTGGATATGGAGATATTTGCAACAATAGTCACACAACTTAATACAGTCCAGGCTTACAGCAGCTAGATGGGATAATAATAATAATAATAATAATAATAATAATAATAATAATAAAAAAACACTCAGCAACAATGTGCACTAAACTCAATAAATAGAACAACTAGCTTCAAAAAAAGCATTAATGATTGTTATACTAACAGACTTGGGGAAAAAGTGAATAAAGAATACAAGTAAAGCAGTCTTTCAGCATCATGTTCTACACCTGAAATATCAATGACAAAAGTAGTTTCTTATCTTCCATTATGATGCACTTTTAGTTATGTGAGGAATGTGGCATTACTTCAGAGTGATGGCATGGTTAATTTATCTTGGAGTCTTGGAGTATAATTAGTACGTCTAGGAGGTGCATTGTGCATTTTATGAAAGTTTTACTATTTAGTTGTATGAATTGCGCTACTGTCATGATCATAGATAATCTCCACAGCTCACAGCCATTTTACACTGGTACACACTGTTATGATATGAGGTAATGCTATCTGTGCTAGGAAGAGTATGGAAGTGCATCTGTAACATATGCCATCATAGCTAGCTAGATTTTTGTAAAGAATTGTATGTCATTTGACTATCACACTGATTCATACAGATATTTGTGTTAAAGATGGATCAACGGTGGGTCCTGCTGGACAGAAAAGAGATATACATGCATGTCAGACAGTATTATTATAACTAATTAAATATATATGTTTTAGCAGAGAAATCTGGAAGGGAAGAGGTTAATCTCAGTCCAGCTACTTTTGAAAAATAGGTTGAAAATTAAATGGGTTGGTTTAGGCCATAAAGATTTCATCTTAAAGGTTTGAATACAGCCAGAGACAAAAATGTCTGGGAAAACTAGGACTAAGAATCTTAATGTATTTTCCTCAGGGGTGAACTAATTGCTACCCTGGAAGGGTGGAAGTGTTTGAAATTGTTTTATAGCTTTTGGATACTGCAACAGATCTTAGAAAAGGTCTGGGTGTATATTGTACCAGAGTCAGGTGACCAGATGTGATGCCATTCTATAACCAGCACTGAAATGATTCTTTGGATATTAGTGATAGATATGATGAAACTCTCACAGTAGCACTTTGTTTTCTGGAACCTGACAGTAAAGCTCTCTTACAGATATCTCACACAACCTCACACCTCATCTTGAGTTGCTGTAGTAAGCAACTCAGCATTCATCATCTTGCCTTGCTGTAGTAAGTAACTTAACTAGGGGACAGTAATCATTTAGTCAGTCAAGAAAATATAGTGAGATTAGGTAAGTGTTGTTTTTCTGCATCTGTGTGAATCTATCCAACTGTTTTATTTTTTATATCTCCTGTGATTAAAACTCTGGTGTTTATTGTAACTAGATATTCAGTATTCTCATGTTTTCTATATTATTATTATTTATTATTAAATATTTATAGACCTTTCATTGTGGCTGGTCTTTTAGAGATTGCTTTTAACATCTTAAGAGTACTTTATGCTTATTTTAGTGACAATGTGGCTGTTCCTGAAAGCCTTACTGCATTGGCCAAACTCT